>NW_012113697.1:384199-441896 GCF_000951035.1 Colobus angolensis palliatus | reverse complement strand
AAAAAAAAAAAAGAAGGATTTTAGGGGACTAGGGGATACCATAAATTGTCCCCTACAATCATAGGTTAGCAGTATAGAATAAACTAATTACACAAAAATCTAACCATAGAAGTTAGCTTTTCTTCAGAATTTATTATATTCAGGTTGTATGCCTAACACTCTTTCATTATCATCCTTACTTTAGTTGTTTCCCCATTAGAAAGGTTGGCTGAGGCCCAAAATATTAAGTCCAAAAGAAGACAGTCAAATGAGAACAGGCCAGAATGATTTCTCCTCAGGGATATTGACCTGGGAAGCTACTGAGATGCTGTATGTGTGCTCTTACAAATCTATAATGTGAGTAACAGGAAAGCCATGCCTTGAAAATCCAGATGGCTCTAGAAAGAGATTTTAGAACCTAGGCTTATGTTTGAGGAGTAGAGGCACATAGAATGGCGTCAAAACTTCAGAATGTTACTGGGTTAGTTTCAAGGCTCCGTAATTGTAGATAGGAAGGCTGGGATTGCAGTCCCTAAAGCAATGCTGTGTTTCAGGCTATGAGATTCAGCTCATGAGAGCCACATCTCTTCCAAATCTTCACCGCTGCCTGCAAGGGACATATTCAAGACATTATTAGAATTAAGACTCCAGAAAAGGAAGCATTTTTGAAAGCACATACTGAAGGAAATCCAAGAAGGATGTTGATGAAGGCCATCTAGGCCTAGATTAGATGTCCTAAAGAAAAAAATACTTCTGAGATAATGTTCTCCAATTTGGGAGGTAAAGATAAATATAATTTGTGTAAATGTCAGATGCTTTTGGTAGATCCAGAATTGGTTGAATTTTATGTCTATCACTACAGGGACCCCTCTAATAAAATATTCAGAAGAATATGCTGGAAAAACAGTTTATTGGGCCAAAAATTTTTTTAAAAGGTACTCAGATGCAGCAAATGCTACCTGTGCTACATGAAGTAGAGAAGAAAAGGAGCCAATTTAAGAAGTAGATTATTGCCTGGTGCGGTGGCTCACGCCTGTAATCCCAGCACTTTGGAAGGTTGAGGCAGGCAGATCACAAGGTCAGGAGATCAAGACCATTCTGGCCATCATGGTGAAACCCTGTCTGTACTATAAGTACAAACATTAGCTGGATGTGGTGGCACGCACCTGTAGTCCCAGCTACTCGGGAGGCTGAGGCAGGGGAATCACTTGAACCCTGGAGGCGGAGGTTGCAGTGAACCAAGATTGCACCACTGCACTCCAGCCTGGCAACAGAGTAAAAAAAAAAAAAAAAAAAAAAAAAAAAAAAACTTGTTTCCCAATGTCAGTCTTCTTACTACCTGGCATTCAACATTATACATATTAATTGTGATGCAATAATGAAGGAAGTACATTCAGATTAGAAATTAGAACCAAGCAGTGCCTATTTGGTGTATATATATCTTCTGAGTGCATAGTGTGAAGGTATTAGCAGAATATAAAATTTATTTTCCACACAGACTGTTAGGATAAGGGGTACCCAAATGAGGATTTGAAATTAGGAATGAGTGGTTGTGAGGTTTTTGTTGTTGTCGTTGTTGTTGTTTGTTTATTTACTGTAGAGATGGGGGTCTCACTTTGTTGCCCAAGCTGGTCTCGAGCTCCTGGGCTCACGTGATCCACTCACCTTAGCCTCCCAAAGTGCTGGTATTACCAGTGTGAACTGCCACGCCCAGCTATGACTGTGCGTGTGTTTTTAAGTCATTATTACTACATGGCACTGATAATATCAGTTAAGGCCCTTTAAATAATAGTAAGCGATTCGTCCATGTGGTATGTGGAATATTTTAGCAATATATTAGGCAATTCATGAAGATTGTCAGAGAAGGTCACTGGATGCAAATGAATTAATTGCTAAGAATTTGACTCCCTTCAGATATTTGATGATTTTCTTCAATTACTAGAGGAAGAGAGTAGTGGCATGTTGTTGGGTACACAATACTTCAAAACTGTAACTGAAGGATTCCATGGAATTTGAAAAATTCCAAAGCCCAATTCAAATAAAAAGTGTATTAGGAACCATTCACTGCTACCTTCCAGCTTTTGAGTTTAATACACTCTTACTACACTTCTAAATCTTTAAATGGATGCAGGGAGTACAGAACAGTTTCTCACCATAATCTATTTAGTTCTTCGTCAGGTGGTTTCTGAAAGAGCCACCTAAAATTTCCTTCCGGTCTGAATGACCTATAATGGTGAGCTAAGATTTATGATTTTGATATGTTTAGATGATTATTAAATTTAATTTTTAGTACTTTCATGACTCTAAAGTCTGTGATCGTCTGAAATTTACTGAGCATACCACATGAAATTACACTCTAAAAGCCAAGTATTAGGTCATCCATCCTTTCCCTCATTGTCATGAACTGTGGATTTTATTGGATCCACCCACACATGTGGGCCTGTTTTTGGACTTTCTGTTTCATTGATCTGTCTGTCTATCCCAGTCATAATGACTATAGTTTAAAAATACTGCTTCTGGAATAATAATCAACTGAAAATGGATGAAAAGTTTTTTTAAAGATAATGAGAGAAGTCTTACCTTAAAAAGAACTTCAAAGTTATTATGAAGAATTCCATCTATCACTAGAAGATAATATATGCTGTATTGTACATGCTTTACTTTCTTGCCTTCTGCAAGCTTGCACACGTAAACAGCTTTCTCTGTGTCAAAGCAACTCGCATTGACTTCATTGTCTCTCTAATTGTTGCTTTTCTCTCCTTCCTTTCACCGCTGATCCGCCCCTGCTGCCATGGAACGTGTTCCTCTTTCCCTTAAATTCCTGTGCTATCTGAGTACACTGCACTCCCAAAGAGAACTATTAAAAGTTATCAGTGACCTCCTTCATGTCCTTCAAGTCTATTTCTGATCTTCAGCCTCCCGGGTCTCCCTTATATGATGTTGCCCCATCAACACACTGCCCGGGCCCACCTTGGTACCCTCTTTCCACTACCTACCCTGGACCTCCTCTGACTTTCCTGCTGGGAACTTCTCTGCCTTCTTGCTTTTCTTGCATGTGTGCTGCCTGTACACACTTCACTTCAAGTGTGACTGGGGGCGCCTTGCACACATTCCTCACCCTCACTCCCTGCCTCCTGTAGTTTGGATATGGTTTGTTTGGTCTGGTCAAGTCTCCTGCTGAAATTTGATCCCCATTGTTGGAGGTGGGCCTGGTGAGAAGGTGTTTGGGTCGTAGGGACGGATCCCTCATGAATGGCTTGGTGCCTTTCTCTCAGGAGTGGATGCATGTCATTCTTAGTTCCCAAGAGAATTGCTTGTTGAAAAGAGCCTGGCATCTTCTCTTCTCTCTCTTGCTCCGTCTTTCATCATGGGACACACCGGTTCCCCTTCCTCTTCTGCCATGAGTAGAAGCTTCCTGAAGCCCTTACTAGAAGCAGATACTGGCACCATGCTGCTTCTGCAGCCTCTAGAACTGTGAGCTAAATAAATCTCTTTTCTGTATCAATTACCCAGTCTCAGACAACACAAACAGACTAAGACACCCCCAAACCCTGAGAACATGAGGTGGTTTAGCTTACATGGCTTGTGTTCATCAAGGACCAGCTGACCGTTTTCACAGCGTGGTCTACTGTCAGCTAACACCTTCCTGGTCTAAAAGGAACTGCCCGCCTTCCTGTAGACTCCCAGAACAGTTCCTCTCCTTGACACTCTGATGGCACCATTGTTCCCAGCACCTCCAAGACATCTTCTGGATGTGCGTGAAAGGAGTCCCTAATTTACAAACCCTTACCACGTGATTTCTCCTCCTTCCACTCTACCACCTCCACTAGCTTATTCTTCCTACTTCCTAAGTAGCTTCTATGGAGATTTTTATTAAAAGCTTTTCTGGCTTCCTGGTCCCAACTGGATTAATCAAAATTTCTTACCCTGGCACCCAAAAACGCCAGTGTCAGTGCACAAACGTTGTTTGCAGTATCTGTACTCCTTGCTGCCACCCTGACTGATACTGAAGTCAACAGGATTTGGATTTCAAGCTGGACTTGGTCTCTTAGTGGGTATATGGGCTTGGGCAGGTAACTCAGCCTCACTCTCATCAAAGACCTTGGGTGGCATAAGTGGGATTTCTCACATGTAGCCTGTATGTGTCAAACGATGAAGAGCCCTCCAGTGATCAAGGATCTTGCTTGTTGAGCATAGACGCAGGATGTGGCTACACTATACAACAGTAATGGTAACACCTCTGGACTTCAGAAGGTGAACAAAAGGGCTCCCCTCCCTTCCTTCTTCCATGTTCTCAGAGGTCAACACAGAGACCCTCCTCTCGTCTCTGCTCTTGGAGATCAACAAAGTGATTCTCTCTTCCTTTCTTATTGGTCACCCCTTTTGACCCATTGGAGCTATTTCTTGGTATCCCCAAAATGACCATTGCATGTAATAGGTGTTCTGTATGACTTTGCAAATGAATTGTTGCATGAGACCACCCAATTGTTGTATAGAGAAAAGATCACTGAGAACCAACAGATCTTGGTTTAGGTTCAGATTTGCCCTATTCTGGCTGCATCACATTCAACAACTATATAACCTTGCTAAGCTTTAGTGCCCTAAATTTTCATGGGGTGCTCTGGTGAGTGTCCAATAGCCACGTGTGGCTAGTGGCTATCGTTCAGACAGATAAGATATAGAATATTCCCATCATTGCAGAAAGCACTATTGGACAGTGCTGATAGATAAAACACTACAAGAAGAGTGGTGTGTCTGCCAATAATGTCATTAAATACTATTTATGGGAAATGCCTAGAACAGAAGCTACACAGAAAACAGAAACACTGCATTTGGCAGAGGAGACAGCCTCTGTCTCTTGATTACTCTAGTGTGCCCATGGAAGTCGATTAGTAGGGATTCAGACAAACAACTGAAAAACCCCATTGCAATCATCTGGGCTCATTGAATGATAGGAAAGAAGAGGAAAAGGCTACCTTGGAAAGGTAGCTCCACCTTGCACAGGAGCCTCTAGTGTTGAGTCAAAGATACCAAACAATTCTAAAGGATAATCTGAAGCTTCAAATGGGAAGCGATGACTTTCAGATTTTTTTATTTTTTATTTTTATTTATTTATTTATTTATTTATTTTTTTATTTATTTTGAGACGGAGTCTCGCTCTGTCACCCAGGCTGGAGTGCAGTGGCCGGATCTCAGCTCACTGCAAGCTCCGCCTCCCGGGTTTACGCCATTCTCCTGCCTCAGCCTCCCGAGTAGCTGGGACTACAGGCGCCCGCCACCTCGCCCGGCTAGTTTTTTGTATTTTTTAGTAGAGACGGGGTTTCACCATGTTAGCTAGGATGGTCTCGATCTCCTGACCTCGTGATCCGCCCGTCTCGGCCTCCCAGAGTGCTGGGATTACAGGCTTGAGCCACCGCGCCCGGCCTTTTTTTTGTATTTTTAGTAGAGACGGGGTTTCACCGTGTTAGCCAGGATGGTCTCGATCTCCTGACCTCGTGATCCGCCTGCCTCGGCCTCCCAAAGTGCTGGGATTAGAGGCATGAGCCACCGCGCTCAGCCGGCCTTCAGGTTTTTAAGCTTCTTAATCGATGTAAGAAATCGAGCCTTCAGTCAAAAAGGCAAAGGGAACTGCATGGTATTTAGCTCAGGCAAAGAGATTGGGAGGCAATGTATAAGAGATTATAGTTTATCCCAACAAGAAGATACTATCAGATGACTGCCGGACCTCCAATTTCCCCGGATCCTCTTCAATATATTTCTATAATGTGTTACTTTTAACAAACGCCTTGGCTGGATTTGGCGTTACCAGCCATACCCTTAGTTCCTGGAGGGCGATGCCTATGTCCATCTTTTCATTCTTCACAGCACAACCACCGTGCTCCTGTAGGACTTGAGATTCGTGTCACTCCTTGCCTTAAAACCCTCCAAAGGATTCCAGACCCCACTCGCACACCCAGGATTGACTACATAATTTGAGGTGCCCGGTACAAAATGGATATGCAGGGCTCTTTGTTCAAAAACTATTAAGAATTTCAAGATGGACTGGGCACGGTGGTTCATGCCTGTAATCCCAGCACTTTGAGAAGCCAGGACAGGTGGATTACCTGAGGTTAGGAGTTTGAGACCAGCCCGGCCAACGTGGCGAAATTCCATCTCTGCTAAAAGTACAGAAATTAGTCAGTGTGGTGGCATGTGCCTGTAATTCCAGCTACTCAGGAGGTTGAGGCAGGAGAATCGCTGGAACCCAAGAGCAGGAGGTTGTAGTGAGCCGAGATCGCGCCACTACACTCCAGCCTGAGCAACAGAGCTAGTCTCCGTCACAAAAATAAATAAATAAATACATAGAATTTCAAGATGGTGAGAATAAAGCACTAACCCGAGCATAGACCCTTCTGAGTCTCACACCAGTGAAGCTGGCTCTGCCCATATGTAACTCCTATAGATAGCTACGCAAATTTTCAGCGTCTTTTAATATGTGTTTCTCTCTATCTGGAACAACCATGGGGGCTGTCCCACTGCCATCGTGTTGCATATTGAAACCTCCAAAGGCCCAAACACTCAAATCCTTATAAATTCTCATAATTAACTTAGTTCTTTGTGTGATTATTGGTTGCCAATCTAACCCACTGACTGTAAGCTCCATGAGGACAGACACCATTTCTGTCTTGTTCATCATATTATTTCCATGGTCACATAAAGCACTAGCACATAGAGGGTATTCAGTAAAAATGTGTTTATTGAGTCCATGAATAAATGAATGAATTGCAATTTTCTATAGACCATCTCTTCAAAGGATTGGCAGAGGGGCCAAGAGGAGGATGACTCTGGAGGTGAGCATACCACAATTCCCAGTCCAAATCCGGTATCCAGCCTAGTGTCACTCAGGACACCTGATTCAACCAGCCCGAGAGCAGGGAGACAGTAAATCCAAAGCTTTATGTATTATTGGACCATCCTGTTGTTCCTACTGGGTCTCAATGTATTGTTCTCACTTGCCACTGAAATTGACTTGCTTATATATTTTTCAGGGAGTTTTACTGATTACGAAAAAAGACTTCATTAGATTATTCCTCAAAGTCTTATGGGTTTCTGACCTCTATTTTAAAGACATAGCAATGGCTTCCAAAAGGCCAAGCAATGCAGTCTTTACAACTAAAAACATAAGTGTGTCTCATCTGACTGATAACAGTATTTAACTGAGGAGAGAGAGGCTATGACTGGGGAATGGAGGTCAAAAAAGAGTTTAGCCTCATCTGTAATGTTTCATCATCTTAAAGGGATAATATATTTCTATGTTGTCATGTAATTTTTTATAATATTAAGATATAACATATAAGTCATTTGCTATACATGTAATATGGACAGAAAAAAAAGAAAAAAGTATATAAAACTTAATATTATATATTTGCTTCACCATCCTGGCCATAAAAAAATTAAAACTCAAATTCTTAAAAACAAGGATGCTGTAGCCAAAAATATCCATATATATGAACATACAGATATAAATATATAGATATGGTTTAAATGTTAAGCAGTTGCCTTGATTTATATCTATCACATAACTGATGCTACAGAGCTTCTCATTCTTATCACGGGATGGATTTTGTTGACTAGTTTCTCTAGTTGTTTTGATCTCTTCACTGAGCCAGAGTATTTCAGTAATGCCAATCTGGTTATTAAATTTTAATTTGATGTCTCTTCAACTCAAAATTACACTCTAACCGCGCAGTCTTCTGTAAAATCATGCAAAAGTAAAGAATCACAAGAGTATGCGCCATCAAGTCCTTCTGTATTATCCATTTGGAATTTGTAGTAAAGCCCATGTCTTTGGCTCATGTTCCTCTTCCTCTGTTTGCCCAATTGACAGCTCAAATTTTGTGTTAAAGAATTTCAAGCTTCTTTTATTTTTGATGAATAGAATTAAGCTATGCTATAATGCTGCTTTTGTAGACATGGATGAACATGTATTGCACTATGGGTTAGGTCCTATTTCTTGATTTCTAACAACATATACTTTTAAAGTTAATTCGACAGGTCTACGTCCCCCAGATGACTGAATCTCCCATTTTCTATTGGACTGTACACTAGTGCCATAAATTAAAACCACATCATGTTACCTGTCCCGACTGGTACGTTCTTGCATCTCTGGGCCTCAGTTCATCTCAGACCCAATGTGGCCACCAACGCTGCAATTTAAAGTATGAATAAAACAAAACTAAGCCCTAGGACTAAACTGGGGCTCCCGTCTCTACTGTTATCCTTATTAAGTTGCTTTGTAAAATAAGCATCTGAAGACATCATAGTATTATTTCAGTCTCTAAGCCAGAGCTTTCTGATTCTTACCAGGATTTCAATAACCTCAACAGCAGGGTACGGCAGTTCCAGCCACAAAGGGCACATTCCAGAGCAGAATAGAGGCTCACTCTTTAGTCTGGGCACACGTTCTTCAGGTCTGCTTATTCGAAGTCTGCTCTCTGCTCCCCTAAAAGTCCATATTGTTTCCCCAACCCAGCAGCTGAAATTCAGCTGCCACTGAGCCTCACTGTTGTTTCTATTATAGTAAAGTGATACCAGGAAAGCTAAATAACCTTCGCTTGTATCTCCTGGCTGGCCGCATAAGCGTTTGAGCTTGCCATCCCCACTTTATAGCCTCCGAGGGTTTTAACACTGAAGTGCCTTGGGTTGTTTTGGCTCCCATAGTCTTAGAAATACCTGCACCTCTGGGCTGGCTATTCTGTGCTTAGAGGGCCTTGCTTTTTCCTGTTTCCTAAATAAGTAAAAACTTTTTTTTTTTTTTTTTGAGGCAAGGTTTCTCTCTTGTTGCCCAGGCTGGAGTGCGATGGCACGATCTCCACTCACCACAACCTCTGCCTCCCAGGTTCAAGCGATTCTCCTGCCTCAGCCTCCTGAGTAGCTAGGATCACAGGCACACACCACCACCACCCCCAGCTAATTTTGTATTTTTAATAGAGACGGGATTTCTCCATGTTGGTCAGGCTAGTCAAACTCCTAACCTCAGGTGATCCACCTGCCTCGGCCTCCCAAAATGTTGAGATTACAGGCATGAGCCACCACGCCCAGCTGAAAACTATTTCATTTTGGCCTGCTATTTCTAGGGATGGGATGTGCTCAATTGCCTAGCCAGCACTACCTGCACTCTGGGGAACTAAACAGTCTGAATTTCGGAGTAGAAAATGACCATTCACGTTGTAGTCCCTGCATTCAGCTGTTTCTTCTGGTTGGTGCATCAGTCAGGATAGGCTAGGTTATGCTGCAGTAACAACTCCATAGTGTCCATGGCTTACGACTACATGAATATATTTCTTCAACATGTTGAATGGCTGCAGTGGGTCAGCAAGTAAGTTCTGTTTATCTTGGTGGCTCAGGGAATATCTCAAATGTTCTTGGTTGTCATGTCAAAAGGAAGAAAACTTTAGATAGTCTCACACTGGCAATTAAAATATGCAAGTCTGAAGTGACTCACATCCCTTCCGCTAGGTCACATGGATCCACTCATCCACAAGGGACTAAGGAGATGGAATGCTGTAAATAGTTTAGTAGTCGAGGCCACTAATAGCTACGAGCATTGGTTTTCAATGACAGAGTTCTGGAAATCAAATAATTGTACCTCACTCATGCTCTTCTAGCATCCTGTTGGCAATACCCATTGACACTGATGTGGGACTAACCTCCATATACCTTTTATCAAATTGTCAGGGAATTGTTTTCTCTATCTGAAAAAACAGAGCACATAGATACTCAGCTCTTATACTTAAATTCTACTTAAAGATAGAATCAAAGAAGTTTAAAGCTAAGTCTTGGCAATACTATGGTAAAATTTATTGTACTGATGGAATTGATTATTTCTAATAAACTATTACACCTTCATGAATATCTTTTGGGATATTAAAACATTGGTTTTAAAATAATTTTCCTTTAAACACACAACTTTTGAGGATGTCTCATTCATTCTAAATAGCTTAGAAGAAGGCACTGTAGGATTACAGCAAAGAGCTTTGGAAGCAAGCTTATCTGAGTTTAACTCCTGACTCTGAAATTTGCCCCTGTTTGGCTTTGGGTTATTTTCCTTCCCTAAGTCTCAATTTTCCCATTTTAGAATATAAATCATTAAATGTATGTACCTTACCCGTGATGTTGAAATAATACATGTGCAGTTCTTCTGCTCAGGAAAAGCTGACTATCATTATCATTACATGTGTCAATCTCAAGATAGGATCAATGACACAGAAGCTGGATCCCACTCATGTTTTAATTTTATACACATTTTCCAAAAGTAAAAATGTCTTAAATGCCTCTGTCCTCAGTTCTAATTCCAATAATACAATCATCTTACACATTTTTTGTTGTTGTGGAGAAGGGAACCACTGTCTGGGATTTCCCTCCTCTCAGAGACCAACTAACAGTATAGGATGGTAGTTAAGAGCTCACATCCTGGCATCAGCCAAGAGGACTCAGGAGATTGTCGTGTTATATGACGGGATCACAGTAAGCACTCCACAAATGTCAGATTTCCTTCCTCTCCAGGAATTTGATTTCTGAGAATCCAGTGAAAACTTTGGTTGTGTATTGTCACACAACAAATTACCTAAGAACTTAGTAGTTTAAGACAACAATCTATTATTTCTTGAGATTCTGTGGGTTGACTGAGCAGCTCTTCTGTCTCACATGGTATCAGCTGGGGCACTAGGAGAGTGGGAAGATCCCAAATGGCCTCACTCCCATGGCTGCCAGTTGGTGCCTGCCTAGCCTGAGAGCTCATCTAGGGCTGTTGACTGGGGAGCCTCTCCATGGGCTGCTTAAGCTTCCTCAGAGCATGGTGGTCTCAGGCTAGTCAGACTTCTTGCATGGCAGCTAGCTTCCAAAAGCAGAAGCTTCCAGGCCTTCTTAAAGCCTAGACCTAGAATTGACATAATGTTACTTCCACTGCACTCTCTTGGTTCAAGTGATCACGGGGTCTGCCTATATTCAAGGAGGGAAGACTTCACAAGGACATGAGTATTTGGAGGCATGGTTATTTTCCCACAGGGGCTGACTAATATCTATGATATCTACCTTAGGGAACTGGGAAATTTGGTCGCCCCTTCCAACACTGTTGCAAAGCACCAATGTGTTAATCTTTCAGACTGTGCTACATGTGGTGCTCATGGGTGTTGTGTGTGGACCTGGCTTATTATTTTCCTCTCAGATTGCCTGTCCTCCTGTCTCTCCAGGAGCCCCCTGTCTTTGCTATACCCATGAAGAGCGCTGGGGTTGAGAGACGAAGACAACCCGCTTGTTGGAAATAAATGGGTGGCCCTCAATACAGATACAGATTTTCATTATCAGAAAATGTGCAGGTTTTACTAAAAAGCAGGTTCTTGAGCAAGCAGGGCACCATTTTTATGGAAGTAGGGAAGGCGTTCTTATGTCTGAGTGACTGCAGGGTTAAAATGCCAAAGACAGGAACATTGAAACTTAGTGCAAAGATTTCACATCACCTTAAAATTAACCTTTACAGGGAAGGAAAAAAAGTAATTGCAAAATAAAAGTTATTTTTATGGTTCCCACAGCCCTATGCATACACAAGGAGATATTATTTAGAATAGCTATGAAAAGCTCCCTGTTGCCAGTAAGCTCCCCCTTCACTCTACCATGAGGCCATCTGAGTTGTTCAGGAGTCATAGTGATATATGTAGGGGTCTTGTCTTGCTAAAAGGAAAAAGTGGGCTGCAGAAAGGTTCTCTTTCTGGCTCCTAGCAAAATTAGCAAATGGGAAGGTCCTGTGGGAATGAGCCAGAGGTCGCAAGACAGGTCCTTCTGATGTTGAAAGCCAAGGATCTATCTGAGCTGAGAAAGAATTCAGAGCTGTTTAGAGAGAGGGATGAGGGAATGTATGCAGCCACTTCCCCATTCTGGATTCCCTGCAGATGGAACTGTCTTTTCTTTTGAGATAGGTCTCATTCTGTAGCCCAGGCTGGAGTGCAGTAGCATGATCACAGCTCACTACAGCCTCAACCTTCTGGTCACAAGTGATTCTCTCACCTCGGCCCCTCAAGTAGCTGGGACCACAGGTGTGTGCCACCACGCCTGGTTAATTTTTTTTATTTTGTAGAGAGATGGGGTCTCCCCATGTTAACCAGGCTGGTCCTGAACTCTTGGCCTCAAGCAATCCTCCTGCCTCAGCCTCCCAAAATGCTGGGAGTATAGGCATGAGCCACAGCACCCGCTTCATGTGACACTATCTATTGACCTCTCAGGATCCCTCTCAACTCAGCCTTCCAAATAAACAGTCCCAGTGGTCTAGGGCTGGCCCCCAAGGTGAATGGATTCACCATCCCTGGGGAAGAGATTGAGTATTGTTTATTTTCCCCATTAATGCATGAATACTTATCAGACCATAGATATTAATATAGAGCTCAGATAATACCATCAGAGCACTCTGCATAGAAGGCTGGTCTTGGCAGTTGGTGCCAATAGTGAATCCAGCCCTGCTGGGAACAGCTTCAGGGCCAGGGCTAGAAGGAGGAAGGCTGCAAGGGAAGACTCAGCCACAAAGATGAGCAGCAGCTTCACCTCCTCCTTTGTGCTTTGGGTCAGCCCTGCACACAAAGGGAAGGAATCCGCCCGTTTCTGGTGCAAAACAAAAATTAT
Source organism: Colobus angolensis palliatus (assembly GCF_000951035.1). Lineage (NCBI taxonomy): Eukaryota > Metazoa > Chordata > Mammalia > Primates > Cercopithecidae > Colobus > Colobus angolensis. Next base: position 429,266 of record NW_012113697.1, on the reverse strand, counting down.
AACCTAAAACCAGACCCCACACTTCAGCTATTTACAGCACAAACTCAGGACTCAAAAGTGCCAGGTGAGGTGTTTATGACAACATTCTCCAGAGACATAAATGGAAATTACTAAAATTACAGCCGACTCGGTTATTTAGGGGCAATTACACACATTTCTAAATCTGAATGATGCTTGGGTAAGTGGAAGCCTTTGACATTCCAGCAGCCCTTCTTAAAGCCACATGATATTAAAGATAGTTTGGGCCTAAATAAATGAAGCCAGATCACGTGCCAGTATTTGTAGCCCTAAGATTCTTAAACAGGACCACGCTTCTGAGCCTTGGAGCTCTTGGACTTCAGCATTAGAATATTTACCCTCCTGGAGTAGCTGCAGTATTTTAGATGAGAAACCAGATGTTTATTTGTGGAATTTAGTCTTGCCCACGGTTTACCAAAATAACAAAAAAACTTTTCTATGTCTCAATTACATTTCCTTCCCCTCACAGTCTTGTAATGCCAGGAATATATACGCTTCAGTAAAAGGACTACATAAGCATATATTCCTAAAAGCAAAAATACAGTTCATGAAAAAAGTCAGAAAGGTTTTACCCCAGACACATAACAAATAAGAGATATGCTGAATTTAAGTTTATTCCTACTATTGTCTAAAAGTCATAACTACCAACAGTTGGTTACTCTCATTGCTAAAAATTTTAGTGGCATTTATATACCTTCATTTCCATTAGAGGCAAAAACAGAACAACTAAACCTACAATTTGATTTCTAAAATGATATACTGAGACCACAGCACAACCCCAATACAAGATTCTCATCTGGATGTCCGCTCTTCTGGCGTTCTGAGATGATTTGTGGAATTGACTAACCAAGGTCTTAAAACACTTTTAAGAAACAGAGAGAGAGAAGGAAATGGAGTTGGGGTTAATGGACAGTGGTTAAGGCAGAGCAGGGAGAACACAAGGATACAGAGAGAAATGCTAATAAGAGAGAGAGAGACACACACAAGCGTGAGAAATAGGAAAGAAAAGAAAGAAAACCTTGCTCCCCTCCTGGTTCATCTTCCCATTTCCGAGCTCCCAGACCAAAAGGATTCAACACTAGCATGCTTTCTACACCGTCGAAACATACATTCCAGGTGATTAAATGCCACTTTTAAACATACAAAAGAATTAGAATAAATTATAAATAAATTATCTTGGGATACAGAAGTGCTTTCTGAGCATAATTCCAAAGGCATAAATCATACAGAAAACACTGACACATTTTTACTTCTATACTTTAAAAAGACCATAAACAAAATGTAAAGTAACATATAAAGAATAGACGGTCGGCACATAGGACAAAAGTGTCACATATGAAGAAATACAGTGGGCGAGGCACCTGGAGAAGTGGGGCAGCGGGTGTTCAACTCCAGGTTCAGGGGCTGGGGGAACGGATGAGTATCTCTGAGCATGGAAATGGCTTTATGAAAGCAATGCTCAAGTAATGAAAGTTTGAATTAGAGAGATGAGAGTGGAACAAAAAGAGACGTGCAGAACACATTAAGAATTATGCATTATGAATCACAGCCAAGCTGGCCCTACCTACTATTGTTCCAAAGGCACTCTGTATGTCTCTACCTTTGTTTTTGATCAAATTACCCCAACTACCTCATGCCCAATGGCTTTTCCCCTTCTCACTGTGGATCCTTTAAAGCGAAACTCAGAAACCACCTTCTTCATGATTCCTGACTGCCTCCGAGAGAATACAGTCCTCCTTTCCAGTCCATTCGGATTACACACAGAATGACAAGAATCACACCAGTTATCATTTTTACCTTCTCTGCTAGATTGATTATATTTCTTCATATCCTTCCCGTAACCCAGACGCCTAGTAAATAGTAGAAAATTAAGGTTTGGATGCAAACAAAAGGCTTTCTGAGACAGGACGTTGGTACATTTCCATCAGCATAATCCTTTAATAAGTGACTATATTAGCACTCAGTTCAAATGCTGAGACAGTGCTCTGGCTCAGCCTTAACTTAGGGTTATCAAAACCACACCCGGTAGCATCCCTAGCAGAAGCCGACCAGCCGGAGGGTGTTGGGGTAGCTCTTGCGCATCCTCATGCATTTTTCCTGGTCGATGTACAGGGAATTGGCTTTGACAGCTAAGTCATGCTCGAGGGTAGCTTTGGTGTGGACCAGCGACTGCAGGATGTCCTCTGCATCCCTCAGGCGCTGCTGCAGGGTCTGGATGGTGTCGTCAACCTCGTGTACCTCGTTAACAAGGCTGTAGCATAAGGGAATCAGCGTGGTTAGGTCAGCAGAGGTCACACTTCTGTAGCTTATGCAACTCCAAGTACATCACATTGTAACCAGTGACGCAAAGCTCACGTTTTCTTTACTCTAGGATATATGTATCAGCAAATGAGGGGTGCATGAAATTAATAAAATATAAAGAAATATAAAGAGAATGGTGACAATGAGCCAATGGGAATGTAGATGTCCCAGGAGACAGAAAAGGATTTCATAATTATAGAAAAATATCCAGACCATTTTAAAATCATTATTCTAAGGCAATTCTATAGTTTCACAGAAATTCACAACTGGAAAACAAAGTTAGAGAGGTCTCCAAGCCCAACTTTCTTGTTTTACAGACTAGGAAATAGAGCCCAGGGGTTCATATGCTGCCCCCTCCTTGACTCAGGGCCCACATGTGTTTGTAAGCTGTACCTGGTTATCCAGAAAGCTAAGAAGGAAATACAGAGCTTCAGTGGCCATAATAAGAAACTGGGTCCCATTTCCTGGTCCCGTTCCACTCTCAGCGCCTTGAGACAGAAGAGTAGAAGCAGAGACCCAGGAAGACCCATCTCATCATCTGCAGACACATCCTGGAATATGCTTGCAATTTCTCGGACCTCAAGTCTTTCACTCTTGCTGTCCCCCAAGCTCAGAATGCTCCTAACCCATTCTTCATCCCGCTAATTTATCCCATCCTCAAGTCCCAGGTGAACTAACACTTCTTCCGGAAGTCCCTCCTTTAACCCGGAAACCATCTGCTGCCCTGTGTTATGACTTCCAAGAGGACCAAGCCTTTTACGGCACTCAGGGTCTTGTGATTGTCTGCTTGCAGCATCTTCTGTCCTTGCCCAGGGCTGCGTCCACAGCCCCTCCTGCAAAAATACAGGTGTGCAAAATTTACTTTTTGGGTGAAGACCAACTTTCATGCCCTAGGTGAAACGGAGGACATCTTAGGAGGTAGGGAATTGCCCAAAGGTCTGAATCCATGGGATCTACTAAGAAAAAGACCCAGACCCAAGGCAATAAAAAGGAAGGAAAGGCAGGACAGAGCCTAGAGCATTCGCTTCCAAGCCACTTGTAGGTGGCCTAAGAAGAGGAAGGCGCTGGGAAAGGCCCCCATGCGTGCTCACTGAAGCAACAACAGGCCATGGGAACATATCCACACTGTGCAATGCCTTTCGTCTTACAAGCCTTACTGTCTTCTGCTTTCCAATGGGGAGAGGAAGAATTAAGGCTTAAGTGCCAAAGTTTGGTTTTGTCTGGGGACGGTAAATACTAAATCTGAGAACTCATCAGAAAGCAAATTTCTTGTTATTGTTTAGGTCAAATTGAATTAAAAAAGAAAGGCCTTTTAAAGATCCCAGGGTATAAAACATCACTAGCAAAGAAACAGATCTTTGGGGAGGCTGCTGCAGCTGGCTGGTAATGGGATTTTTGATGGTGGATTGTTTACAAACACAGGGGGACTGCCTCTTGCCTCCCACCCTCCCTGGCTTCAGCAGGAACCCTGAACCCCAACACAGGAAACAGAGCAGGATGATATATGAGTCTTTACTCCTTTCAGCCAAATGTGAGCCTAGTGGAAATTTTATCTGGGAGGGAAGGTTTGAAAATATACATGTCAAAACATTAATGCTAAAATAATAATAATAATAAAAATTCAAGAGACATAGAATGTAGGCAGCTAGAGTATTTGTTTTCACACTGCTGCATGGACACAGCTAGGGAATAACATGCTTCCACTTCCCTCAGCGTTAATTAGAAATATATTGTTCATCATCTTCAAGGCCCTAGTTCACTCCCAGTTTCCTTGTTCTTGGCTGATTGCAGAGAGCTGTTCTGCTGAAGTCACTCTTTCTCTTTCTTCTTTTTTTTTTTTTTTGTAATTACAGAACCACAAAATGTCTTGCATTCAAATACAAATAAAGCTACTACAGTTTATATATATATGTTAAAACTAATATATATATATGTGTGTGGATAGATAGATAGATAGATTATTTAAGTAGAGCAGAGCCTGGTCTGTCTGGCCTGCCACCAAAAATGCCAAGAATGTTTAGAATCACTTTTGAAATAACTCATTTAGACCATTTTTAAATAAAAGTAAAAGTCTTGAAATGAAAACAGCAATTTTTCTCAGTCCCCACTCCCCTGAGTTTATGATCTTTATTTTTTCTAAATCTAGACCGCCAAAGGGCTGCTTTCAGAATGATCCATTAAAGAAGGAAAGTAATCCCGTCCCCCAGTAATAATCCTAAAGATTTTTGGCAAAGATATTTTAACAAGAAAACTTGACGGAAACAAAAGTAGGTTTTGTTCAAAAGTCAGTGAAGGAGCAGAGGAAATAGACGTACTGTGAAGTCGGCAGGAAGTGAAAGAAAAGCAAATTCTGTTTAGCCAGGAAAAGGAAAAAAAAAAAAAAAAGAGTAAAAATCATTCAGCTCCTCAGGAGAAGCTGTGAATGCCTCATTGTTTGATAATTCTAAAGTCCTCTTAGACCACTACCCAAAACCCATTTTAAAAGCAATCCTGTGTTTGTCTAACGGCAGTATAAACAACTTATTTGTTCCCATCTCCACTTTTGATGACTCTGCAGAGATTTTTGGAGAAGGAAACATCAGCCCAGCTTCTCCTAATAACATTTACATAAAGTCAAAACTGGTGATCTAATCCTAACAGGCCAAGTGGGTGTGCACCCACTGCTGGGTTCTTCTAAGGCAGAGAGGTGCCTCCAGCTGGCTGTCTAGGGGCCCATCTAGTCCCTTGAGTGGAGAGCTGCTTATCCTGAATAATGAGCTGTGCATGAAGAAGAGCTCTATGGAACCCACTTTGAAAAATATGCAGCCTGAGTGACCTCCTCTGTGGCTATGGCCTAGATAACAGCTCCACCAGGAGAAACGCAGCTCATCCTGGAAATGAAGATCATGTGCGTACAACCTGAAGCACGCTTCATGGCACTCAACGCAGACAACATGCGTGCTACACACGTAAGGTGTTTTATCATAATGATCTCCTCTGTGACCCTCAGTTTCATCCTCTGTGTGAGAGAGAGATGAGGATGTAGCCTTTACTTTGCCAACTCTTCTCAAATGGGATCAGATACCTGTCGGGAGTGGTAAAAGCATTACACGACGTAAAAGACAGGAGAAGGAGAAGCAAATGGCTTGGTGGAATAGAACTCTGGGGAGAGACAGGCAAAAATTCAAACTGCAGCTCTCTCTTACCACTAAATGTGGCCTGGGCCAAGCCACTCACCCACTCCTGTCTCCGTTCCCTCACTTGTAATATGAAGGTAATGAATGAGATAGTATAAAGTGCTTAGGGCAGTGCTCAGCATAGAGTCAGATTAAGAGATGGTAGCAGCTATTATTATCATTGCATTGATTGTCACCATCATTGTCTTTATTATTATTATTATCATCAATGTTGGCCTCACAAGATCCCCTTCCTTCCATTTCAGGAAATCCACTGTCTCAAACCACCACTTATTTCTTTATTTTATCCTTAGGATCTATCCTTCAAGATAAGAGAATTTTATCGTGGAAGCAGAGCGAGTGGCATCTCCCCCACTGCACCAGAAAGGCTTCTGGAGTTCACGCACTGCCACTTGGCTCCTCCAGTTGCTATCAAGTTGATTTACTTCTGCACAGAGCATTTTAGGGCCTAAGAACAGCAATGATGAAATCCAGAAAGAAAAGGCAGACTCACAGATATTGGGAAATTGGAAATGAAGCCAGATTGTGGCAGGGGTGGGGAGGGAATCTTGGCCAGTCCCTTACAAGTCCATCCCAAAACGAATCTTCAAAGTGAAAATAATAATAAAACTCATGTAGTGTTTGGTAGATAAAACTGTGGGGTCAGATTCCTCCTGCTGTGTATATATAGGAGCTGTGCTCGATGAAGACCAGCTGGCTTTGATTTCTACTGAGAATGAAACACATTGAAGTAAACTTAAATGAGACCCTCAGTCACAAAGACAGCAAATGAGTAGATAGGGGTCAGTGGAATTGGCACTGAAAGTCCCTTTTCTGTCGGGTCCCCCATGCTGAGAACTATATAGAAAGTCACAAACTGCTGCTTGTAAGATAGGAGTTCTAGAAACTCCGACGATTCCAAGGACATGCAAAAGAACCCAAATACCACGCTGGCCTCCCTGAATGAGTTAAATGCTTAATAGCACTTTTTTTATGTGTAGTGTTGATGTCCCTTCCTTTTTCAAGGATTTGTGGTAAAATACACATCACATAAAACTTTAACCAATCTTAAGTGTACAGATCAGTGGCATTAACACATTCACACTGTTGGTGCAACTGTCACCGCCATCCATCTGCAGGACTGTTTCATCATCCCACACTGAAACTCTTCACCATTCAACATCTCCCCATTGCTACCATTCTCACAGAAGGCTCCTACACAATGTGTATGGGCAGAAAGCAGCTTTCTAGACAGCCCAGTGCCACAGTCAGTCTGGTAGCCCTCCGAGCGAGCCCTGAGCTGTCCCCTCCCACCTTACCGTAGCTGAGCCATGTCTCGGCACAACTCAATGTTCGGCCGCCTTGTGCGCTCGTCCAGTCTGGTCTGAGCCACTTTCAGGAAGGCAGTCTTGTCCTTGATGGCCTTCTTGATGGATTCTATGGTCATTTCAGTCTGGAAAATCTCCTGCAGGGTCTGTGACAAAGAGAAGCAACTGCCTGAAGCTTTGGTGTGGTCCCTTCAACAACCCGCCTCCCACCTCTTGCCTGTCCACTCCATGCCCAGCACCTGCCTCGACCTCGCTGATGAGGAGGTCGCTTCACCAAGACCGTCTGTCCGTCCCAGCCCTGCCCCAGGGAACCCACGTGTCTCACTGGAGCTGCCATGCACCTACTCTGGAGAGTGGGTGGTGCCTCTCTCCCCAACCCTAGGCTCAGCAACCTCATTTTGGTAGCTGGAAATCAGCCAGGGTGGGAGTATTTCAACCACAGAAATTGGCAAATACTACAAATCAAGGGCTCCCTGCATGCCACCCCCAATGGCCGTTGTTAATTACTGACCAGCACACATCTGTGTTCTGATAAAAGTGAGGCTTTGAGTGGCCCTGATCTCCCTCCTCACATCCATATGTCCATGCGTCTCTTCCCACTTTCTCTTCCTACCAACTTGTGCATTGCTTTCCTCCTCACAGAGGATTTCCCTTGCAGCGAATCAAGCTTAAGCTTCAGGGTACCTTACTTACAACAGAGGAATACTGGCAGTTTTGTATTCCTGATTTTGTATTCGTTTTTTCTTAAAGAGGCCACTCCCCCAAATTGTGTAAACATGGATCCCTCCTTGGTTCCCCCTCCTCTTTCTCTGTAAAGAGTCCGTGTCCTATGCTCTGAAGCATAGAAGCCTCCCTTCTTCTCACATCTTGATCTCTGCACTCCCGTAACTCTACATCCTCCCTATTACTGTCCCTCTTCCTGGGTTCCCTTCCATGGCCTGGAGATACAACCAAGAATCATCTTTTTTTTTTTTTGAAACCCTATGTTTTTACCACCACTCTCCCATCCAGTCCCAACTGAGTCCCCTGCCAAATGTATTCAACCATGGCTGTGCCCACTCCCTTCACTTCCCACCCACCCAGTCTCCCAGTGGTCCCTGGATTCTGTCTCTGGCCCTAGCTGCTGTCACGAAACTTCAGTTTCAAAGCCGACATGGAGACCTCTCTGATACCTCCCTCTCCTTGAGACCCTCATCTTGTTTTCTCTGGCCAAGTGTTGTTCCAACTCCCTCCTTTCCAACGACTCCTCATTCCCTTCCAGTGCAAGGCTTTGTCCTTGGGGGACGTCTCTGCAATATCCTTTCTACACTACAGAGACCTCATGCAATCACAAGATTTAGCACTTGTGTAATCCAGGCACTCTTCAATCTGTCACTTGAGCTTTGATCTCTCTCCCAAGATAAAAATCATTTCACTGTTTCTATCACTAAGGCCTTCTTCAGATACTATGTGCTCCATGAAAACATCCTGATCTCTCGCCAGTGGAAACAACTGCTCCTTCTTGTAAACTGTGTTCACATTTCATCTGTGTTTCCAAGTTCTTTCTGCACCTTTCTAATGCAACTTCCTGTTTTCTATGTGCATGTCTCGTCTCTAAGACATGAGACATATGTACATCCCTGAGTGCCTACCACAAGTGTACCTGTTAGGGCTGAATAGTGCCTCTTCCCCAAAAATTCCTATGTTGAAGTACAAATCCCCAGTGCCTTGGAAGATGGCCATATTTGGAGACAGTGTCTCTGTGGGGGTGATTAAGTTAAATGAGGTGGTTAGGGTGGCCCTAATCCAATACAACTTTGGTGTCTTTATAAGCAGAGGAAATTTGGACACAGACACACACAGAGGGAAGATGATGTGGAGACGCAGGGAGAAAGTGGCCATCTATAAGCTGATGAGAGAGGCCTCAGAGAAAACCAATCCTGCCCTGCACCTTGATCTCAAACTTCCAGCCTCCATTAATTAATTTTCTCTCTCTCCAGTGAGAAAATTAATTTCTACTGTTTAAGCCACACAGTCTGTGGTACTTTGAGTTAGGACAGCCCTGGCAAACTAACATAACAGTAAATAAAAATTTGTTGAAGAAGGAACTCTGTCACACCAGCCTTCTAAAAGGCCTTTAGAATGTCTTCTTACAATTCGTAGCGTCTGACCCCATTAACCTTCTCATCAATGTCTTCTACAAACTGTCTTCAACCTACTTTTCCACGTTCCTCTCCCAGGACACAAACCATCTACACCAGCCACACACCAGTCTTTTGACAGACCTCAGCTCATCCTCTGATTTGCTGTCTCCAAGGCTTTCTTCAAGATGTGGCCCCACCTGGAATGTTCACTTCTCCCTCCAAATCCCAAAAACACTTTTGTATTTGTTATTTGATAATCACGATTTGCAATATTCTATTCATATTGTTTATGAGCTTTTCATATGCAAGTATTTCTTCTCTGTAATGTAAACTTCCTAAGAACAAAAACTACATTTGATGCTTCTCTCCACCTTTCACAGCATGGAGCACACTGTCTGGCTCAATTAACATTTGTTGCCTAAAGCAGGCACCATGAGAAGGAAAGGTAAATCGTTGCAGCCTGAGAAAATGTGGTTCCCTCAACTGGGTAAAACCATCGTAGGCAACATAGCTCATGCTGCAGAGTTCTTAAAAATAAGAAACAACATTGCTTGCTTCAGCAGCACTATTGGAACAATACAGAGAAGGTTGGCATGGCCCCTGAGCAAGGATGGCATGCAAATTCATGAAACGTTCCATATTTTTTTTTACTATAGGTAACATCAATACATTATATCGTTTCAAATAGCTAGAGGAAGGATATTGCATGTTTCCAACCCAAAGAAATGACCAGTGTTTGAGAGGATGGATATGCTAGCTCGTTACCCTGACCTGATCACCATACATTAAGTGTATCAAAACATCACTGTCCACCCATGAATATGTACAATTATTTTTTGTCAATTTTTTAAAAAAGACACAACAAACTATATTCAGCATAATCCACAAAAACAGTAAGAGCTCCAAGACTGATATTAAGGAAAGGAAGAGCTCCTCGTTTATCTTGAAACATACAAATTCTGCTGTACTCCTTCATTTTATGGTCATTGTAAAACTCTTATGCTTAGAGCACTTAAAATTTTTCAATATCAGAAACACTTTGAACTACCTAACAGTTTCCTGTATTTGGTTTTGTATTACAGAAAAGGGGTCTGAAATAATTTAACAGAAGACATTTCTGCCATATGTTCTAATAATAAATTCACTTCCTAGTTATATACAGTGATTCATTAAACTTTAATAATAATATTTTTGTTTCTATTAAAGACTAAGAACCTTTCATTACATAGTGCCTTCTTTGTGTTCCAAATACCAGTGGATTCCAATTTCATTTTGACACCTGGCTACCTGGCTGAAATAAATGGCATGCTTTGTGCTGTTTTAAATTTTTCTTGCTCTGTGTGGCCAGGCTGTCACATGCCTATGGTGCCTCTCTGGGAGTGGTGAGAGATTTGTGGTCCCAGAGCACACCACTCTGTCCAGGTCAGCTAAGAGGTACCACTGGCGGTTGATTTACCTTTGCTAAGTGCATCTGAATCTTATTCTTAGCATCTGCAGTCTCAGCAATGCGATTGGTGAAACACAAGTTCACTTTGTTGAATTGATTCCACATCTCATTGGCAGTCACAACCAAGAGGTTTTCAATGTCGTCTCTTAGCTTAGCAGAAGCTGCCCGTTCACTCTGGGAGCGGAGAATATTGTCATCTGTAAATTTGGCCCAGGACTCGGGCACTGAGACACTGAAAAAGAGAAGCAGGAGCAGACAACCGTGAGAGTGATGAATCAGCCTACAGGATCACTAGGCAACCATGTATCCTGTGAGAGAGAAACCGCCAGGTCACTGATCCTAGCTTCATTATATAAATATCAGAGGGAGGCTTATTTTAAACTTTTCTTAATTCTTTCTTATGTTACTGCTAATCAGTTTTCTATATATCTAAAACATAAGCTAGTTCTTCTGCCAGTTTCAGGGGGCAAAAGGATTAATGAATGATGTGAATGTGTAGGTTCATTATAAATGTGTCACACACCACATCAATAAGCATATGACAAAATGTTCAACCTCAAGGGTAATCAAAGAAGCATTAATGAAAACAGCCTACTAAGGAAATACTGGCACAAGTAGAGAGAACGATCATTAGCCAGGCTGGAGAGCATATTTAGAAAAAGTTTCTCTCGTATCCTACAGATGAGAATGTTAAATTAGTACAACCTTCTTGGAGGGTAAAAAGGCAACACAAACCAAGAGGCTGTTGGAATTCAAATGTGGAAAGCCCAGAAATTCCACTTCTAGAAATCTATTATAAGGAAACAATGTATCCAAGGATGTATGTGTGAGGACATTCATTTCAGCCATATTTATGCTGATCCCTGAAAAACGAGACACAATCTAAATGCTCAAAAGTTGAAACCAAAAAGGTTGATTGTGGTACGTTCAAAAAAGTAATCCATATACCAGGCAAATTCATGTTGAAGTAGAATATTTATTTTACAAACAATGTTACTGAAAAATCAGACAGGCTATATTTCAACTTTCAACTGGGTGCATTGTATGGTACGTGAATTTCACCTCAATCAAGTTAAAATTTTAAGGGAGTGGCTGGAAGAGACCATGGATCCTGCCCAAAATTGCATCCAGGGGCCTGGCAAAGAAACCACTGATGGGGTAAGTGGAGCAAGCTGTGGTAGGAAAGGCCTCGAACTATTTTCAGCCTGTATCCCACAGCATCCAGGGCATGCTATACAATGGCAATGTGTGGCTTGTTAGTGTTTTTCCATTTTTTTTTTTTTTGAGACAGAGTCTCCCTCTGTCACCCAGGCTGGAGTGCAGTGGCACAATCTTGGCTCAGTGTAACCTCTCCTCCCAGGTTCAAGCGATTCTCCTGCCTCAGCCTCCTGAGTAGCTGGGATTACAGGCGCCCACCACCACGCCTGGCTAACTTTTGTATTTTTAATAGAGACAGGGTTTCACCATGTTGGTCAGGCTGGTCTCCAACTCCTGACCTCAACTGATCCTCCCGTCTCAGCCTCCCAAAGTGCAGGAATTACAGGTGTGAGCCGCCGTGCCCAGCCTTGTCTGTATTTTTCTAGGACTTCTGCATCAGCTAGGGTTATTTTCATAGTTAGAAAATATAAGCAACAAATATTCCTTTACAAAAGAATTCAGGATGTAATTATCAAGGTCTGACCACAGAATGTGCTTGATTACTGGAGACTTGTCCAAAGCTGGGTGTGTTTCTCACCTTCGGATATCTTACCATGCTTTCCGTTTTAACCTGTAAGCTGTGTCCTTTTGAAAGGAGAAAGAGTTAAATGACATCAAAATCACAGCAGTGGCGTGTGCCTGACTTACGTTGCATCAACCCTCTCCACTCCGCAGAAGTAGCCGACACCGTCTGACGTGTTGCGCAGGTGGTGGCATTTGTCATCAATCCGGTAAGCTGTCTGTTTGTCACTCAGGTCCTTCTCCAGCTCATGCTGGGACGCTCTGTCGGCTCTGCAACACAGAGTCAGGAAGTGGAGTTTCACGCTCAGGTGACAAATGTCCTGCAGGGACACATGAGTGCCCTTCCATATTAGGACCTCTCTCACTGTTGCTCTCACCATCTCTCCCTCTTCACACAATGTTCAATCTCTCAGTCAAAACGAGCACTCTTTGGATATGGCCACACATCTACGTCACTGGGACCCCAACTCCCACCATGTCTACACTTCTCCTTTCATAGGGTGGGATGGAAGTGGGGAGAGCAGGTGAAGATAAACAGGGGTCCAGGATCTGCAGCCCCAGCTGGGGCCCATCTTCCTAACACACACACAGTCTTCCAGACAGGACACAGGTTCAAAGTAATCTGTCCACATCTGTGCCTTCCATTCCTTCCTTTTCCTTTTCCTTTTTGTCTTCTACATCTCAGCTCCCTTTTTCTCCGTTATTTGAATATAAATCCCCAAGAAATCATGAGGCCTTTATAGCCAAGCCTCCTGCCATCCGTTGGTAACCTCAGTTTGTGGTCATGCTACGGCTCAGAAGTTTGCCAGGAGATAAAAACCAAAGGTCAAAATTAACCTCCAGGACAGGAGTGAGACAGGGCCTCAACAGAGATCAGGAATTGATGGTCCCCCCAGGCTCACACACTCCAGCAGCCACCCTGCTGGAAGGAAGAGGCCTCAGTGAGCTCTGAGATGCAGGGTCTTGCCTGCACTGCCAGACAGACGGGGGACCCACAGCTTATTACCAAAGACAGACCCTGGGGGCAGGCATGGGTGACAGGTGAGCCACATGGACTACTTCATTCGACAAATAATTAGTGAGTGCCTCCTATATGGCAGACACCATTCTGCGAGCCTGGCATGCATCAGTGGACAACACCAACATCTCTCCTCTAAGGAGCAGACATGCTTCTGGGAGGAGACAGCACATTCAGTGAATGGGCAATTTGTGTGGTTTGAAGGACAATGCTAAAAAGCAAAGCAGGAAAAAAGAGACCAGGACTGTGGTTATGATTTTAAAGAGGATGGCCAGAATAGGTCTCACCAGGTGACATTGAGCAAAGACATAAAAAGGGGGGAATCAGATCATGCAGGGCCCTAATGGACATGGGAATGAGTCAAGTTTTCCTTCCAGTAAAATTGGAGGCCATTGACTTACAATTTAAAAGGACCTCATTCTGGTGCTGGGCTGAGAACAGACTGCCGGGGGCAGGAAGACCATTAGGGAGCCACTGCAGTTACTCAGGTGAGAGATGAAGGTGGCTTGGACCAAGAGGATGAAAGTGAAGGAAGCAAGAAGTATTCAGACTCTGGCTATGGTTTGAAGATAGAACCAAGAGAATCTCCCATTAAACTGAACATCAGTGAGGAAAAAAAAAAAAAAAAGAGCTTGGGTCATTGGAATAATGGAAATAATGGAATTCCATCAACTAAGAGGGGGGTTGGCTGGGGAGGGGGAAGCTAGGGGAGAAGATGAAGTTCAGTTGACATCGTAAACTTGAGTGTTCACTGAACATCTACATGGGAGACATGAAGGAGGTTGCTGGAATTTGAAAGAGACGTCTAGGCTAGAGATAAAAAGTGGGGAGCCACTGGCAGATAACTAGTATTTGAAAAAGTAGGATAGCTGAATGAGCTTGGGAATTTCTCTGTTTTCTCAGCACCTAAAAACAGTTTTGGTAGAGCAAAGCCATTCACTCAGTAAAGGCTGCATTGAATGGAATGAGTCAATTCTAGCTGCAGGTTCCCCTCAACTCAGCCTGTGCTTTCAAGCAAATCGCTTGACCTCTCAAAGCTGTTTTTCTTATTTGTAAAGTGGAAATGAGAGTAGCAGCATGCAAATGATCTGCACTTTGTGAATTCTAAGACAGTATACAAGCGTGAAGGATGAAAAATGAAAAAGCTCCCTTCCCTTGCTACTTCTGTGCTGAGGCTCTTGCCTTAGGTGATTATGTTGAAATTCTAGGACTAGAAGGCCTTTCTCCTTTGGTCTGGGACCAAGATGTCCCACAAGCTTCCTGTCTTAAGCTGAGACCCTGTTAGGGAAGGGGCTGAAACGTTCATGAAGCATCGGTTGTTACAGTTCACCTCTTGGGAGGTGGGGCTTGGGGAGGTGGAATAGAGACTTTACAGCCTTTTACTTCCTATCACCTCAGGTGAAAATGCCTGCTCGTGCACACTCCCAGGTCTTGGCTGGAACAGTGGTTGAAAACATATGCCTTAAGAGTGTGGAATGATGAACAGTGGGACTCGAAGGAGGGGAGGGAGGAGAGTGGGATGTTGGAAGGTTGCTTGCTGGTTACAATGTGCGTTGCTCCAGTGATAGATGCTCTGAAGGTCCCGATTTCACCACAGTGCAATATATCGATGAAGCAAAACTGCACTTGTACCCCATGAATATATACACATTTTTAACGAAATTAAAATGTTAACAAAAGCCATAGACTTCGGCATCAGACAGCCCCAGTTCAAACATCTTTGCTATTTGCTAAACCTGACCAGAGGCAAGTTATAAACTAATGTAATAATACCTGTCTTTCCAGGCTGTTGGGTAGATAATCAGGTGCCTAGCAGATGCTAAGTGCTCAGTAAGCATCAGGTCTCATAATATCGTAACATGGGTGATTTTTTATGACTTTAGAACTGAGGCTGCCTGGACCCCCTCTGATCTGGCCTCAGAGTCTGCTTGGGCAGGCATTTAAGGCAGCATCCCATCAACACGTCTTACAGCCCAAGACGGGAAGACCTTGGCTGCCCTGTGAGTGCCTAATGAGATTCTATTTTAAGCTGAGATCCAAGCTGAGGGTTTCATTGCTCCTTCTGAAACAAGTGTAGTTGATAAACTCTCTTCTAGTCACCTGCCCAAGACAGAGCACAGTGGTCCCCCACAAATCTTGGAGAAATCATCCCAGGAAGTGAGGTAGGCATTTTGCCCACTGTGTATTAAAGGAAAGCCAAGTTCTTTAAAGGATCAATAACAAAGATTCCAAACAGGTACATACACACAGAACTTTCTGCAAAGGTCTGCAATACAGCCAGTATTGAGGCAATTTGTAACAGAGATTTATATCAGATGAGGCTGTTCCATGGTAGAACAACCTAGGCCAAGAACGCAAAAGATGGGCAGCAAATTTTAGACTACGAAATAAAATGTGAATTAGGAACTAGAATCAATGCTTTGAATCACTCTTAAACATGTTTCTAAAATTCCTGGGGAGCAGAAACCACATGCAGTCATCCTCAACTACTTTTTTGCTTATCCTCACCAATTTCCAAATTAAAAAACCCTTTCAGTCACAGCTCTAGAGAATTTCAGCATACAAACCTCGCCAGCCTTCGTGGTGTTGATCCTGACGCACAGGGTAGGCAAATGAAATGGGCAGCACAGACGCCTTTATAGCACACATAACCACCTCTCCTGTTGGGTGGCATATTCGACACTACTTCCTTCTGCGGCCATAAGCAAATGGCACTGATCTTTCTACTTAATGTTAGCCAACAGTCTCAGCCAATACTTTTCCTATGCTGACAGCTGTGATCATTGCCTGAGACCTTCTTTATTATTATTCTTCCCCATTCTCACTCCTCATCCCACCCCCAACCATAAATATTAAGTACCTACTATCGCCAAGAAAAGAGAGCCCATTCCCTGGAGGAATGTGTATTCTAGTGAGGAACAGGATGGATTAACAACTACAATGCTGTGGGATGCAGGGAGCATTGCAAGCGCGTGATCATTGCAGAGGCCGGATCTTTTTTTTTTTTTTTTTTTGGGGGGGGGTCCCCCCTGGGCAGGCTGGAGTGCAGTGGCGCGATCTCGGCTCTCTGCAAGCTCCGCCTCCCGGGTTCATACCATTCTCCTGCCTCAGCCTCCCAAGTAGCTGGGACTACAGGCGCCCGCCACGGCTCCTGGCTAATTTTTTGTATTTTTAGTAGAAACGGAGTTTCACCATGTTAGCCAGGATGGTCTTGATCTCCTGACATCGTGATCCGCCCACTTCAGCCTCCCAAAGTGCTGGGATTACAGGTGTGAGCCACCGCGCCCAGTTGCAGAGACCGGATCTTTAAGGAGGTATGGAAAATAAACGTTTAAGTAAACCACCACTCATTACTTTTTCAAATGTTAGAGCTGAACAACTATAAGTCAATCTCTCATATAATAAAAATGCCAGTCTTTTGAGTTAAAAGAAATCTTAGTTACGCTCAAGTGACGGCAGAAATCCTTCTGCATCTCAGAATTATTTAAATAAAAACTTAAAGCAAGATACTCCATGTGCTTATTTTTTAAAAAAATATTTTTTTGAGACTGACTCTTTCTGTTGCCCAGGCTGGAGTGCAGTAGCACAATCAGAGCCCATCACTGCAGCCTCAAAGCCTCAAACTCTTGGGCTTAAGCAATCCTCCCACCTCAACCTCCTAAGTAGCTAGGACCACAGGCACCCACCACCATGCCTGGCTAATTTTTATTTTTTAACTGTAGAGATGAGGTCTCGTTATATTGCCCAGGCTGGCCTTGAACTCCTGGGCTCAAGCGATTTTCCTGCCTTAGTTTCCCAAAGTGTCTATTTGATTATTTTTAAAAATGTTTGTGGGTACATAGTGGGTATATACATTTACGGGGTACATGTGATATTTTGATACAGACGTACAACGTGTAAGAATCACATCAGAGTAGCTGGGGTATCAAGTAATCATCTTAGCTTTTGAATAAAAATATGTGTATATGCCTGTGTGTGTCTGTGTGTGTGTGTGTGTCCTTACAAGAAATTAAGAGAAATTTGAATGAGAGGCATGAAAGTATAGTTCAATGATAGATTTTGAATTGTATAGAGACATAAAGCTCTTACGCAAGTTGGGCAATAGCCTTATCCAAATGTAGCTTCATTCTTTCTTGACAACACAGAATAGTATCAACTTCCTACTCAATTGGAAAAAAAAAACACATTAATGTTTTCGTCATTGAATATAACACTCAAAATCAGCAATGTAGCAAAACATCAATGAAGGAAAATTTTGTTTCTTAAAATACTGTGAAGTTAAACAAGAAAACAATTTTGCATCCGCTTATTTATCTATACGCTCCGTGATACTGCAATGTAAAGATCACACTAAGATGCAGCCTTTATAGGTCTATGGGGAAATTATATTATGGAACAAGTGGGGACATGGTTAAGATTTTAGGATTTTTCTCTCTTTTTATCCCTGTCCTTATTTAAAACAGAAATTTAAAAAAATCAAAATTCTGGTAATATACAAGGTCAAATTTAAATGCACAGCTTCTTCTATAATAGCTATTCTTCCAAGACAAAGTAAGTCAGGGAAGAAAAAAGCACAACCAAAAGAAGCTTCTCTCTGGCAGTACATGTATCCTCCAGAAGACAGTGCTTGGGTCCAAACATGGAGGCTGACTTCCACCCTGGGAGGTCGCCCTCCTGTCCTGCCTGTGTACTGCAACCCAGCGCCTGTCCTTATACAAACACCTGTGCTAGCCAGGCCTCTCTACTGGACCACACACGTTGCCTTTTGATGCTGCTAGGACGTATCCACTAGCCCATAACATGTCAGACTATTAAATCAACATTTATTTCCCCCTTGAAATTTCTATGCACATTAGAAAATGTGGGAACTCAAAATAGCACCAAGATATTTCAAAAGTGCACATCGTTACTGTTATCATTTTCTCAGCCAAAAAGTTGTCATACTATGCATACTGCTTTGGGGCATTTTCAACTTGAACATTTTCCCATGACATTAAAAAACGCTGTGATGAAGGACCTTGATCAATACTTAGACACTACCGAAGAGTATGCCTTTTTCCAAGGTTTTGACAAGTACAGCCAAATTGCCCTTCAGAAAAGTGGTACGCATTTACAACAACAAATGAACATGTGTTTTCTTGTCTTGCCCAGCAAGTGGTCACTGTCACTCCTTTCCATCTTCACCAGTGTGATGGAACCACATCCCCTGCGCCCCACCAAAAGCAGCAAACCTGCCTAAATTTGCAAGCTGATACTATGAGTATTCATTTGTTCGCCATTTGCCTTTTTTGTTTGTGTGAACTGCCTGTTCATGTGCTTGTCCGCTTTTTCTGTCATTTATTTTTTCTTTTTCGTGTGTGAGCGTTATAAGTATGTTTAAAATTCAATCTTTTTTATCATACATGTCACAATTTTTTATAAATGTGCGTGGTGCTTTTGATATAGATGTTTCTGATTTCTATGATGTCGAATCTATCAAATGTATCTCCTTTTGGTTTCTGCCTTTGTCATTTAGATAATAAAGGCCTTCACCACTCCAATATGAAGTATGACTCACCTATGTAGTCGTCTTCTTTTATTGTTTAATCGTTTAACATAAAAAAATCAAATGTGTCTAGAGTGATCACCCTACTGTCTTGTTGTTTGGTATCTGAATTAGTGGAATAAAGGAAGAGCTAAATTCCCTTCACACACTGACACCAACATTCTCCCTGCCTTGACAAGCAGGCAAAATTTCCCAGCCTCAGAGTGGGTTGTGCATCAGTCTTAGTATTTTTGTGTTTAGTTTTTATCTTTCTCAACGCCTCGTGTATGTGTGTGCCTGTGTGTAATTTGATGAGATTTTAACAAAAGATGCACGGAGTTCTGCTTAGAAAGGACCCTTTAAAACCCTGAATTGTGTTTCCATCCTTTGTGTACACAAAGCACAGAGTGGAAATTCTTAGGACTTTTAGTGCGAAAAAAAAAAATGCATTTAGTGGGATTCTTGCTGTAAAAAATTCCTACAACAATAATTTTTATATGTGAACTTAAATAATGTCATATGATGAATGTCAGATGGTTGGGGGCAGAAGGGTTCATGAGAATACAAAAAGCCCAAAGCCAAAGGTCTCTGGCACTGTCCCCAGTGCTAACTTATCCATCCATCTGTACCCATACGTGGAGGTGGCCTTGAAATACCACAGTAGAGCAAAAGCAGGACAAACCTTTCCCTCACCTGCCCATGAGAAGACAGTTTGCAAGAAGGTGGTGGATACACACAGAAAGCAGAAGCGTAGGAAGAGCCTTCATCTAGCTAGATCTCTGGCTGCTGCCTCACACCTAAGGAAGCAAAATGCACATTTAGGACCCTGGAAGGTGGGTCCAACATTTCCAGATCCTGGACTTAGGGAGAAATTACAGGCCGCATGAGTTACAGGGTCACACTGACTTCATTGAGATTCTCAGATTGCAATGACCAAAGTGATTAAAATGCAGTTTCATTTGTGGGGCTTCGGATGAAAAGAAGACACGGAATCATGTCCAGTTGTTTGAAGAACGTTGAATGCATCCTACTATTCGAGCGGCTGAAACATTCATGAAGCATCTGTTGTTACAGTTCACCTCTTGGGAGGTGGGGCTTGGGGAGGTGGAATAGAGGCTTCACAGCCTTTTACTCCCCATCACCTCAAGTGAAAATCTCTGCTCGTGCACACTCCCAGGTCTTGGCTGGAACAGTGGTTGAAAACATATGCCTTGAGAGTGTGGAATGATGAACAGTGGGACTCGAAGGAGGGGAGGGAGGAGAGTGGGATGTTGAGAGGTTGCTTGGTGGTTACAATGTGCGTTGCTCCAGTGATAGATGCTCTGAAGGTCCTGATTTCACCACAGTGCAATATATCAATGAAGCAAAACTGCACTTGTACCCCATGAATACATACACATTTTTTACAAAATTAAAATGTTAACAAAAGCCATAGGCTTCAGCATCAGACAGACCCCGTTCAAACATCTTTGCTACTTGCTAAACCTGACCAGAGGCAAGTTATGAACTAATGGTAATAAGACCCGTCTTTCCAGGCTGCTGGGTAGATAATGATGTGCTAAGTGCTCAGTAAGCATTAGGTCTCGTAATTTTGTAACATGGATGATTTTCATGACTTTAGAACTGAATCCTCATGTAAGATGTGGGCTCTGCTGTACTCTCAGCTAAGGAATATGCACCACATCACAGGAACATTATGAGTTTCAGCCACAAATATGGACGAGTGCTGACCCTGCGCTGTGGTCTGAATTGTGGATATAAAATCATTACTTGGATGTCCTTGTTAAACTCAGACCCTGCTCCCACAGGTTGAGGCTTTATATGTGGTTCTGTTTACCTGTGTTAACTGAGTCTTTTTAAGTTTTGGGAAAGTGGGTAAACTGCCAGCCTAACAGGTGAACGGGCTATTGAAATCAAATCTTCAAAATCAAGCTGCAAGCCTGAATTGAATCTAGCTATTACGCGAATACCACGTGTAGGTGCAGACATTTCATTTCCATATACAATGCTTTTTAATGATAGATTCACCAAATATTCTTGTCTTCTCACTTATCCTTGAGTTTAGTGGGAAGAGGCGTTTCCTTTCATTAGAGATCTGCATTCTCAGTATTTGTTCCTGAGTTCGGCCAAGGTGACCTATCAGCTACCCTTTCTGGCATGGCTGCTGGTGAGAAGCTTCTGGTCCCACAACCTGCTTAGAGGCAGAAACCTAGGTGAGGAGGGTAGTTCTTATTGCTGGGGGTCAGAGCCCACCCAGATCCTCTTTCCGTGCTGGTTGCTATTCAATCCTGCCTTAGAGGAGAAGCCCCTTGGGCTGGACTGGGCTGAAATGCTGAAACGTCTCTCCAGCAGCAGGTCTGCCATCTCTGGAACTCATTGACTGCATTCTCAACAAACCTCTGAGGCTGCAGTATTTTTGCTTTCTGCTTCTGCAACACAGAGGAAGGAAAAGCCTCTTGTGGGAAGGAAACTGGCCAGCTGGGGCCAGGCCCAGAGCCTCAGCCTGAGTTCTGAGCAGCTGTCTCAGCCCCCATCCCAGAGCCGGACCAGGGCAGGCTGCAGGGTAGATGACTTTGCAGGTTCATTTGACTCCGAAGTCCAAGGAGTCAGCACGGTCGGGGAAGGCTAAGAAGATAGTACCATGATTGACTCCCCAACAGAAGCCATTCTGTAAGAATTTATCAACTATCACTGACTGAATATAATAGCCAACGGAATTCAACAGAATTCGTAAGAAAATATTTCATTGCATCCATGTTTTTCAAAAGTAGGCCTTTTAAGGCTACTTCTTTCCTTGGCTAATACACATTTAATTATTCTAAAAATTAAGACCTATTTTGGTAAAAAAATAAAACATATGCTAATATCACTACCTTGAGTAAGCCACAGAATACATTCACTGCTTGAATTGATTGGCAATGACCGAAGCACCTCTCTCAATTCATGAACCATTACTCTAATTGCACATTCAGTTTTTTGAGATAAAGCCCCCCCCCGCTACTGACCTAGAAACCAGAAACCTCTAATGCAGTGGTTCTTGTTTTTAAGAAACAGCTTTGTTGAGATATAATTCATAGACCATATAATTCACTTGTTTAAAATGTGCAGTTTGATGGCTTTTAGTATATTCACAGAGTTGTATAATCATCACTGGAACCAAATTTAAAACATTTCCATCACCTTCCAAAGAAATCATGAATCCTGTGCCCATTAGCTGCCACCCACAATTTCCAATCCCCCAAGTCTCCTTTCATAATAAGCAACCACAAATCTACTTACGGTCTCTACAGATTTCCCTATTCTGGAAATTTCATACAAATGGAATTACCATATGTGGTCCTTTGTGATTGGTTTCTTTCATGCAGCATAATGTTTTCAATATTCATCCATGTTATAGCAACGGATCAGCACGTCATTTCTTTTTTTTTTCTTTTTTTGGCAGAATAACCTATTGTACGGCTATCCTATATTTTACTTATCCATTCATCAGTTGATAGACATTTGGGTTGTTTCTACTGTTTGGCTGCTATGAATAATGGTGTTATAAATATCCATGCACAAATTTTTGTTTGGGCATATGTTTTCTTTTCTCCTGGGCTGACGTTTGGGAGTAGAACTACTGGATCCTATGGATCGTACAGGGCCATTCATGCTTAACCATTTGCCAAAGCATCTGCCTCATTTTGCACTCTCACCAGCAATGTATGAGGCTTCTAATTCCTCCCACATTCCAGCCAACTTGTTATTTTCTGTATTTTCTATTATAACTATCCTAGTGGGTAGGAAGTCATATTTCATTGTGAGATCCTTTGCCCATTTTTAATTGGGTTGATTTTTTTTTTAATTGTGAGAGTTATTTATATATTCTAGACACAAGTCTTTTCACTTTGTTGCTAATGTTCTTCAAAATATACCACATTTTTAATTTTGATGATGTCCAGTTTATCTGCTTTTCCTTGTGTTGTTTGTGCTTTTGATACCACATCTAAAAAACTGTTGCTTCTTCCAAGGTCACGAATATTCATGCCTATGTTCTTTTCTAAAAGTCTTACAGTTTTAGCTCTTATGTGTAGGCCTCTGATCCCTTTTGACTTAACTATTTTGTATGTTGTGATGTAGGAATCCAACTTCATTCTTTTGCATGTGGATATCCGGTTGTCCAAATACCATTTGTTAAAGACACAATTGCCATTGCATTGCCTTGGCACCATTGTCAAAGATCAATAGATGGTAAATGTGATGGTTTATTTCTCAACTCTCAAATTGTGCCTATTGTTTTGCAGGTACTACACTGTCTTACACATTGCAGCTTTATAGTAAGTGTTGAAATCAGGAGGTGTGAGTCCTCCAACTTTCTTCTTTTTCAATATTATTTCGGCTATTTGCTGTCCTTTAATTTCTATGTGAATTTTAGGATCAGTTCACCAATTTTTACAAAGAAGTCAGCTGGGATTCTGATAGGAATTGTGCTGAGTCTATGAATCAAGTTGAGAAATATTGCCATCTTAACACGAGCATCCACGTTTATGGATGTTCCCATCCATAGACATGATATGCCCATTTATTTAGATCATCTTTAATTTCTTTCAGCAGTATTTTGAATTTCTGAGGCACTTGTTCTTGACTCTGCCTAGTCATTAAGATTAGTTGGGGGATATTTTAGAAAGATCAATGCCTAGTCCCCATGGCAGATTTGAATCAGCATCTCTGGGTGTGGGACCCAGTCATTCATATTTTGAAAACCTTTGCCAGGTGATTCTAATGGGTAGCCAGGTTTGAGAGCCACTACTCAAGTAATGGAAACACTAAATGTAGCCAAGTACCAAAAAAATATCTGTTGGAAATATCATAGTGTGTTTGTGGGCAAGCTGATGAAGTTCAGCTGTTAGAACTGCCTTGTAATTTATTTCATACAGAACATCTCAGGATTAGTGAGAAGAAAAGGCCAAGGGAGAGACGATGGTAAATTCCTATCCAATTAGGATGAAAAAGTAGATGACAGATTATTTTAAGGCTTGTGAGTTTCATCAAAGGCTGGGAAAGAAGAGAAGAGCGGAGACCCATCACTGCAAAACTATTCCATTCAGAATGTTCTATTTCTTTCTTTCTTTTTTTTTTTGAGATGGAGTCTCGCTCTGTTGCCCAGGCTGGAGTGCAGTGGCCGGATCTCAGCTCACTGCAAGCTCCACCTCCTGGGTTTACGTCATTCTCCTGTCTCAGCCTCCTGCGTAGCTGGGACTACAGGCACCCACTACCACGCCCAGCTATTTTTTTGTATTTTTTTTTAGTAGAGACGGGGTTTCACCTTGTTAGCCAGGATGGTCTCAATCTCCTGACCTCGTGATCCACCCATCTCGGCCTCCCAAAGTGCTGGGATTACAGGCTTGGGCCACCATGCCGGACTGGTTTATTTTTAGAGGCAGAATCTTGCTGTGTTACCCAGGCTGGAATGCATTGGCATGATCACAGCCCACTGCAGAATGTTCTATTTCTAACCACTCCTGTCCAGCCATTGGGACAGTGACTTTTACAGTAGATTTACAAAACCTTTCGGTAGTAGCCAAAGCTTTCCTGAGTATATTATTTCAACTCAGAGTTCTCTTAGAGAACCAGACAGTAGAGGAAAGGAGAGAGCAAAGAAAAAAGTCTGCTTGTCATCTTTAATGTCATGGGTCACTAAGAAAATTTAAGTGATGTTAAAGCAGAGCGTTGATGCCGTGTGGGGATAAAATTACTCTGAGGACTGAGCTGCTACCTTGTCATACTTACTTTCCTACCAAGGACTCAATTCTCACCAAGGACCAATTTAAAAAAGGCAAAGAGGTAGGACCCTGCAAAGCTTGTGCAGGGACAGAGAAGATGGATTCACTGCAGTGGAAATTCTGTGATTCAGTTGGAAATGAAGCTGAGAAATGAGGGAGTCAGTCAAGGGAGGCCTTAGTGGATTTTTCTCCTGCAGAAATTAGGGAGTCAAGGAAGAATTCGTAGCAGAGGGAAGAAACTCGTGAGAATGTATAGGACAGATCCAAGGGAAACTTGGGGAAGGAAAGGTGCTTTGGAATTTCTTATTAACCAGATTTTTTTTTAAAGAGCTGGAAATTGATGAAAGGAGTTTGGGAGACAACAGGCAGCAAGCCATGGTGATGAAGGAACACTGGTACCATCAATAGAAAGGGACAGGCAATAGGCTAAGCAGGCTTTATGAATGTGAACCAGAAAAAAAAAAAAAAAAGTTACCAAACTAAAAAATGTTTGGCAAGTACTTAGGAATGCAGAACTAATGCTTTATAAAGTGCCTGGACTGAAAAAAGAGATTGGGAAGGGCTCCAGGTACATGATCCCTGAAGCCTTAAGAAATGATAGAGATCTGTGGTAACAAGTCTAAGAAGTGAAGATCAGAGAAATTAGAACTAAACCAGATTTAATTGGTGGAAGGTGGAAGAGAGATTAGTGTGAGAATCAGCAGAGTAGTGCAGATGCAACTGTGAGTTTCTGGATGGCAATTTGGCTATATATCAAAAGCTTTCAAATGCATAGAATCTTTGGCATATCAATTACACTTCCCAAAATATATTCTAAGGAAAGAATCAGAAGTATCTACAGTTATCAATAATATTTTTGTATACTGCAGTGCTATTAAAATAGGAAAACAAAGGAGTGGAATAGGGAAACAGTCTAACTATGTAAGAGAGGATTGATTGAAACAAACAAAAAAAAAGGTAGCACCTTTACATTGTAGAACACTGCATAGCCATTAAAAATCATGTCTTAAAAGAAGATCTAGGCCGGGGGTGGTGGCTCACGTCTATAATCCCAGAACGTTGGGAGGCTGAGGCGGGCAGATCATGAGGTCAGGAGTTCAAGACCAGCCTGGCCAACATGGCGAAATCCCATCTCTACTAAAAATACATAAATTAGCCAGGCATGGTGGCAGGTGCCTGCAATCCCAGCTACTTGGGAGGCTAGGCAGGAGAATTGCTTGAACCTCGGAGGCGGAGGTTGCAGTGAGCTAAGATCATGCCATCGCACTCCAGACTGGGTGATAAGAGCAAGACTCCATCTAAAAAAAAATAAAAAATTTAAAAAAAAAAAGCATATCTAATGATGTGGTAAAAATTACCCCAATATAATTTTAGATGAGTATACACTATTCAAATTTATAAATACAATGATTCGAGTCTTGAAGACATATCTGAGCATCATTGTCTGAGTTAGGTGGTGCCTATCTCAGAATGATTAATAAAAAGATGCAACGGAATGGTAGAAAAAAAAGCATGATTAATAAAAAAAACTGAAATACTCCAAAATTAATAGTGATTTCTGTCTAATAAAGCTTCAAGTGATTTTTATCTTTATTTACTCTTGTTTGCATTTTTCATATTCTCAATGAATATATATTATAACCAAGAAAAACATGTCTTTGTTAAATGCTGTCAACATCTGATATGATAATGCTTTACTTATAAGTCATTTTATGTAACATCCTTTTTTACTTCTACATATTCAACACACATTTACAACTAAGCTGCTTGTGACTGATGCATTTCCCCCATATTTACCGTCAGCAGTTGTGTTTCGACTTCATCGTGAACTAGATCGATTCCCATTCTCTTTTCTCGATGAAATAGACATTCCCGGGCTACCTACAGATACACAGATAATGGAAAGCACTAATAAAAACTGACAATCCATGACTAGCAGCTCTAATAATTTGTTTCAAAAATAAAGCAATAGATACTTCCAATACCAACTTTTCCAGCCCTTTTGTGAAAATCTAGCCTGAAACAGACTGTAACAACTAAATGAATCCCTGCTGCTAGTTCAAAGTTAAAGAGGTAGCTCTTCAAAATAGTTTGAAAATATTCCTAATTTGGAAATTTGACAAAACGAAGCAGATGGCATTTACTTGATCCCCAGAAATTAGCATCTGAGGGCATTAGTTGGCATTAGTTTCTTCAGGTGAGACAAGTTCAATAACATGAGACACAAGTCTTCAAGATATTTCTAAATATTTTCTACTGAGAAGAATAGGTAGAAATGAATGATTATCTCTAAAAACATCAAAATATTTGTGTTGCCAAAAGTTCCAGTGATTATTTTTAAAGTGTCATTTATTGTTTTCCCAATTATCAGAATAATATGCCTTTACTCACTAAAGAGAAAAAATACAGAAAAGTAGAAAATATGATTTAGCCATACTCCTATTACTACTTTGTTTGTTTGTTTGTTTTAACAAGATAGAGGTTATAATGTTCTTACAGCTTTATATTATGCTTTTTAGTATTGACATTAAATAGTAGACCCAAATCATGAAATATTCTTTGAGATAAAGTATGTTAGTGGCTCTAATGGAAAACAGCTTAAATTTCTAACAATAAATTATGTATGAAAGAACATTATGCAGCAGTTAAAATGCTTTTTTCAAAGACTATTTCATCACATAGGACTCCCAAATAATATCAAATTTTTAAAAGCATAAAATATAATGGTATGTATACTGTAATCCAGATATACTATCTTTGAACAGAATCTTTGGGCGAATCTCTAATTGTTTAATAATATCACTTACCAGAAAAAGAATTAAAGGGTAGAGGGGAACTCTGATTATCTTAATATATACTACCAAACTGCTTTCCAGGAAATTTCTACCAATCCATAGCCCCACCAGTAATATATGAAAGTGTCTATTTTCTGCTCCTATGGCAGCTCTAAATGTTATAAATTTTCATTATTGCAAGTTTCATAGGCCAAAGGCAGTTATTTCATTGATCTAATTTGTATTTTATCGTTCAGCCTTAACATTTATTCTTATATTTGTTGATTGCCTGTATTTTCTCTTTGGAAGCTTATCTGTTCATGTGACTAATTTTAAAAAGGACTTTCCAATACTGTGTTGACAATAAATTTTCAAACACACAAGAACATCTGGACAAAAGCTGCACAAAAAATTCCAGTTAGAACCATCTTTCTGAAAGTAGTCATAACTGAAAGGGTTACTAAGAGAAGAAACTGAATCTCCACTGGAAAGTAAGAAAGTAGCTATCATTTTAAGGATATTTTCAATTCTTAAAGGCAGTCGGGGGTAGGATGAACTGTAGAATAAATCAATATTTCAGAGGAACCTGAGGCTCAGGGAAGGTGTAGAAGCCCTTCTGATTCTAAACAAAATTTTATGATGAACTAATTCAAAAAGATCATTAGTGAACTATCAACTGTTCTCAGGATTCCTGGGGACTGTGTGCCTCTGTGTGTGTTTCTGTATAGTGGGGAGGGGTTGCAATAGGAAGTGACAGTGCGCAGGGTGCCCCAAGAAACTCCTCCACCCACCAGACTTCCAGTTCCTTGATTCTCTAAACTCTTCTACTACAGACGCCATGGTAGAGACCTACGAGAAGTGCTCATGGCATGGGAATAAGTCATGCAAACATGAAGAAAAATGGTGCTAGCTGTGCTCATCACAATGTATATTTCTAAAATAGTTTCTATAATTTGCACATCTTCAAACATGGAATGTCTTCTTTCAATGGAGGAGGGTGGAGGGGGGTTGGAGGGCCCATCGCATAGCCTGAGGGTTAGAGGTGACTTGAGCCCATTCAGAAGCCTGATCAGAGGCCAGTAACCAACTGAAATGCTCCCTACATTACTATTTCAACTGGCCTAATCTCAGCCCCATTTTTCTATTTAGTCAAGCAAATTCCATGTCCTAAGATGGTCTCATTTGATGATGTCACTACGTCTTGAAAGGGAATCATAACATACACACAGGAGGCGTTTCATGATACAGACTAAAAAAATTAAGTTTTTGGTTGTATAAATAAAATTTTGGTTGTAAAATAAAGTTTTTGGTTGTATAAATAAACAATCAAATATTGTTTATTTTAATTTAGGGACAGCAGTGATGAAGCCGCCTATTTAAGAGATAAGATGGTAATATGGTTTGGATCTGTGTCCCTGCACAAATCTCAATTCAAATTGTAATCCCCAATGTTGGGGGTGGGGCCTGGTGGGAGGTGATTGGATCGTGGGGGTAGATCCCTCATGAATGGTTTAGCACCATCCACTCGGCGCTGTTCTCAGGATAGTGAATGAGTTCTCTGGAGATCTGGTTGTTTAAAAGTGTGTGGCACCTTCCCCCTTTCTCTCTTGCCCCTGGACCCTTCAAGATACCTGCTCCTCCTTTGCCTTCCACCATGATTGGAAGCTTCCTGAGGGCTCCCCAGAAGCAGAAGCCACTGTTTCCTGTACAGCCTGTAGAACCAGGTGCCAATTAAACCTCTTTTCTTTATAAATTACTGAGCCTCAGGTATTTCTTTATAGCAATGTGAGAATGGCGGAATACAGATGGCGTGTTCACCTTAAAACGTTGTGTATCCTAATGGTGTCTCTGTAATTGGCCTTCTTTGCTTTGCATTCAGAATTACTTCTTAAAGTGGTTGTTCTTACAGTGTATAATGCATAAAAAAAAATAGACAGTGGTTTTGCCATTGCTGAAACCAGTCGCAGATTTATTGATGGGGGTTGGCTTCTACAGAGAATTAAAACATAATTCAATATATAAATAACCACAGTAACTCAACCAGTGGGTTACAATCACAAAACTGCAGTGCCTTCTATCATAAGGTCTTACCTGAAGAGGGGCTTCAGTCTCCATCAAAGCCCGCTCCAGTCTTTTCTTCACATCAATAAGTGCATTTGTCTCTCCAATCATTTCATCCAACTCATGAATGATTTCAGATTTCCAAAACCCTATGTCATTGACACGTTCTCCCAGGTTGTGGGTTGTGTCTGCCTGGGCTTTTCTTGTTTGTTGATATTTGTCTTGAATCAGGCGAGATGTATCTACTCTTAGTTTCTCCGAATTATGTCGAGAAGTGTTGGACTCTTGATAGTTGGTTAAATTGGACCTGTACCAGTCATCTGGTGTGTATCTTGTGAAGAAGGTGGTTCTGTTGGACACAAAGGGAAGCATGGCATTCTCGGACACCCTCTGTGATCTGGTGCAGTACGGGGCCACGCTTGGGTAACTGGAGGCGACTTTGTAGTATGTGCTGGGTCTCCAAGGAAGGCTCAGGCTATGGGTCAAGTTGGAGTGGGGAAAGCGGTCCCTGTAGCTTGAGGTCATGGTACTGATGGCTGGTAGAAAGTTGGTTGGTGTTGGTCTAGGGTGGGCGTAAGTTGACGTTAAAGTACAACCTACGCGTTCCATGATGCCAAAACACTATTTGTAAATCTCTCCTGTTAAAAAATGAAAAGTAAAATAAGACAGTCACATAAATTAATCTCTGGTGAAACATACAGCTCCAAACACATTAGATGCTTGTTCTCATTTGTGATCCACATTCACCATTGATAATCTATTCCAACAAAGTTTTTTTAAATCTCCGTGTCTCTAGAATGTATTAAGATCACATTTTTATTGGCCATTTGAACTTTTGAATTTTTATAAAAATTATGAGAGTAATATTGTCTTGTTGTAACAAATTCAAATTAGGAGCCTAAACTATGCATCTTAACAGATACGGATTCAAAATAGAATTCTTACTTGAGGTCAGGAGTTCGAGACCAGCCTAGCCAACTAGACGAAATGCCGTCTCTACTAAAAATACAAAAATTAGTCAGCTGTTGTGGCAAGCACCTGTAATCCCATCTACTCAGGAGGCTGAGGCAGGAGAATTGCTTGAACCCAGTGGCCGGGGTGGGGGCCAGATAGATTGCAGTGAGCTGAGATCGCGCCACTGCACTCCAGTCTGGGATACAGAGAGGCTCCGTCTAAAAAATAAATAAATAAATAGATTTCCGTCTCAAACCATGATAGAGTAGTAAAAACTAGACTTAGCCTCTTATATCTAAAAATCTAGACTACTGATTTTAGACATTGGACAATGGACAGCACAGGACTCTGAGCCATGAGAAAAGAGAAACAAATAAGGTGAGTCCACCTATTTACTAGCTAAGTGACACTGGGCAAATTGCTTAACCTCTCTGTGCCTCGGTTGCTTCACTTAGAAATAATAGGGAATAATAATAGCACTTCCTTCTTTGGACTGTTGTGAGCAGTGGTAGCAGCAGGGGATTGCTTGGCAACTCCCCACCCCTGCCCCCACAAGTCATCCTAAATAAACACTCCTTCTGGATAACAATGGTGTGGTTCATATGCAAACACAGCTCAAGGCAAGTACCTGGATCTCCTTTCCTGGCAACCTGCAACCTGTAAGCACCTCCAACGTATAATAGAAATCCTAGGGAAGCCATGGAGTTAGGAGGGCTAAGACAATGCTAAGTATTTAGAAGGCTCAGCACAGTGTCGGGCACACGGAAAGTGTGCAATAGATCTTAACTTTTTAAATTGCTACCTCAGAGAAGTAAATAAAGTAAAAGATAAATATCTTTCCTCCTCACAAAGGTGAACTCCTCAGAAGTAGCCACTAAATAGTTCATTAATAGTTGTATCTTTCCAGATTTTTCCTATTCATATACCAACATATGTATTATTTATATTTTATATACCTCTACCTATATACCATCTATACCTATATATAAAGCTTTTTAATACAAAAACTGAATTATCCTGATCATTGTATATATCATTGTAGATTATGCTTTTTTTTTAACTTAAGTATATTTTCTGGGCCACTCCCCCTGTTAGAACATACAGATCTACTGATCTACTTCATTCTTTTTACCAGTTCCATTATCTGAAACTTTTGATCATTATTATTCCAGAAAGCCAAGGATGCCACAGACCATAACATATCTTTTAGCATTTAAATGTCATTCTGTTTTGGGGTTAATGTCTATGGACTTGTTTATCAAAAAGAAAAAATACAATCAGATCCAATTATATGCACTGCTCAGAAAAATAAAAATTCTTTAGTGACTACTAAAATAGCTATGTGTTGAGGACTTTGGTACCCAACTACAAAATAATCTATCTGTAGAATTGTATTCAAATCACAATCCCCACAGAGCGTATGATAAAATATCCACCCATGGCCCTGTGCTTATATAACCCTAGTTCTCTTTCTGCTAAATTCTTTCTTCCTATAGCCCCCAAACATGTTATACTGGCCACACTTACAGACTGATGGTGAAAACAAAAGCCTTAGTTACCACTTGCAGTTCTTTGCTTCAATTTGAAACTTGAACATTATGTTTTGAAAAAGGAAATTTAAAGTACTGAGACCTTAGGGTCCTTAAGGTTGTCTTTAGTTCCAACCCCTCTCCCATATCAGATCAATAAATAATCTGGTTTACTTCTAGCAAGAAACTTCAAGTGGTGATAGACCACTCCTACTTTGCTTTGGTTTATTTTATTTTATTTTATTTTATTTTATTTTATTTTACTTTTAGACGGAGTCTCGCTCTGTCACCCAGACTCCAGTGCAGTGGCACGATCTCGGCTCACTGCAAGCTCCGCCTCCCGGGTTCACGCCATTCTCCTGCCTCAGCCTCCGGAGTAGCTGGGACTACAGGCACCCACCACCATACCCGGCTAATTTTTCTGTATTTTTAGTAGAGTCAGGGTTTCACCTTGTTAGCCAGGATGGTCTCGATCTCCTGACCTCATGATCCACCTGCCTTGGCCTCCCAAAGTGCTGGGATTACAGGCATGAGCCACCATGCTGGGCTGGTTTATTTTGTTTTTAGAGACAGAATCTTGCTGTGTTGCCCAGGCTGGAATGCATTGACATGATCACAGCCCACTGCAGCCTTAAACTCCTAGGCTCAAGCAATCCTCCCAAGTAGCTGGAGCTACAAACACACACCACCATGCCTGGCTAATTTTATTTATTTATTTTAGTAGAGATGAGCAGGTTTCACTATGTTGCCCAGGCAGGTCTCAAACTCTGGCCACAAGTGATCTCCCGCCTCAACTTCCCAAAGTGCTGGGATTACAGGCATGAGCCATCTTAATGATGCTTAATGAGCCTGCTTAATTCTTGACAATAAGAGATCTAGAAACCAATAGCTCACTTCATCCTTCAACCATGCAATTTCACGTGTAGAATGCCACCCGAGTTTTCCCAGCATTTGTTATATTGGCATCTTGAGACGTCTCAACCCGTGTTTGAACGGTAAGTCATCTGCTCCGGGGGTGATATCTGAAGATGCAAGGGTTTATACACCAGATGAGATATGTGGACTGAGAAAAACAAATACAGTTTACAAAAGCACCTGGTGATTTGTTTTTTAATTAGAGGTGAGATTTGTCATAGAATCTGGGATCTAAAGCATAAAGCATAGTGGTTTAGAGATCGTAGAAGTAGAACTCCTCATGTATGGCTGTCAGTTTCCTATGGAGAGAGAATATTTTACAGCCACAACTGAAGTTCTAGTTCTACCAGCCATCTCGTACGTCATTCAGGAAGACTGAATAAAAGACATCACGAGGGGATGGTTTCACCAAAGTATTCCACTGTCATGCATTTTGGGCCATGAATGGTCAAGAAAACCAAGACTGTCATGAACTAAAAAATACTTAAAAACTGAAAACTGACTTCTACCTCCAACCATGAGAGAATAATAAAAACCAGACTTAGCTTCTTATATCTAAAAATCTAGACAAAGTATATGAAATAACTGCATTCAGACCTCAGACAACAGGCATCATAAGACTCTGATCCTTGAAAGAAGGGAAACAAATAAGGTGAGCCCTCTGATTGTCAAGGCATTGTACCCAAAGGCAATTTTCAGACAATGAGAAAAAACATGAAAACTGAACAGACCTGGCAGCCTTTGTGAGTTGAGAAAGTGATCAGAATTCAAGGAGGCTGAGAAAGCTAGAAACTGTAAAGCAGGTTTATGGAATAAAGTGAGCTATGCAGACATAGAGATCCAGAAATCTACATGGGGATCTTTGTCTTTGCTGAGAATAGGCTGCACAGGCATCAAGGAACACTCCACAAGCCCTGGCAAAGAGCGATGGCAGAGCTGTTAGCTGAACAATTTCTAGAACTGACAGAGGGTGGAGATACATTATGAACACAAAGTAACTAGATTGGAGGGTCACTGGCAACCACCTGGAGCATTCAGGGGAGACACCAGAGAGGCCATACATTAGAGGTAGGGCTTAACTATGCCTGGAGTAAAGGTAATGAAGACTCACTCTAGCAAAGCTTGAAAACAGGTCTCAAAGATATCAAGCTAATCCACAAGTAACTACCTTACAACATCAAGACACTCAAATATGTAACATCACAATGTCCAGCATCCAGTCAAAAATGACCAGACGTAATAAGGAGCACAAAAATGTAACCCCTAAAGAAAACTCAGTCAATGGAAGGAAGCTTAGAAATGGCAGAGATTGTGGAACTAGTAAACTGCATTAAAGTATTCGATACAAGGACATTGAGAAGAGAGAAACGGAAGACTAAAGAAGAACCAAATAAACTTTAGGGATAAAACATACAATATTATACTTGTACAACTTCACTACATGAGATTAACAGCATATTAGAAATTGTAGTAGTAAAGATTGGTGACCTCGGAGATTTTTTTTAACTAAAAAAGAAAATGAAAAGCACCTTGGTAACCTATGGTACAACAGCAAACGTTTTAATATTAAGGTTTTACAGTGTCATAAAAAAAAGGAGAAGGACAAAAATATTTGAGGAAATAATGGCTGAATATTTTCCAAATTTTCTGAAAACTAGAAATACCTAGGTCAAAAAGCTCTACAAACTCCAAGAAGATAAATACACACACACACACATGCACACACACACAACCCCCTGCTGCCACCACCACTCCAAGGCTCATGATCAAATTGCTGAAAACCAGTGACAAAGAGAAAATTTGAAAATCAGAGAGAAAAGACACACTTGGAAAAAAAGAACAAAGATAAGAATCAGTGCTGAATTATTGTCAGAAACTACCCAGACCAGAAGGCAAACAACATTTTAAAAGGGCTGGAAGAAAGTGTAAGCCTCAAATTCTGTAGCTAGTGAAAATATCCTTCAAAACATGAAGCTGAAATAAAATGTTTTCATAAAAACAAAATCCAGAAGAATTCATCGTCAGCAGACCTGCAATAAGAGAATTGTTAAAGGAAATTCTTCAGGGAAAAGGAAATTATACCAGATGGAAAGCTGGATCTACACAAAGAAATGAAGAATGTCAGAAATGGTAAGCATGTGTGTTAATAAGAAACACAAAATCTTTCTAACTTTCAAATTTCTTTAAAAGATCATTATTTAAAGTAAAAATAAAAAATTGTGGCATTAATAAAATAGAAGTCAATTATATGGTAGCCATAGCACAAATGACAGGAGGGCTTAGATGGCCATATTAGATGATAAGGGTCTTATAACTGAAATGAAATAATGTCATTTAAACACACACTGTGATAAGTTAAAAATACGTATTGCAAACTTTGGAGTAGCCAGTTCTCAAAATGTAAACTAAGGACCCATGGGCATGCCTAAGACCTCTTGGGAGGTGAAATGGTCAAAATGGTTTTCATGGTAAATACTCAGATGCTATTTGCCTTTCTCACAAATTTACAACGG
Organism: Colobus angolensis palliatus; assembly: GCF_000951035.1. Classification (NCBI taxonomy): domain Eukaryota; kingdom Metazoa; phylum Chordata; class Mammalia; order Primates; family Cercopithecidae; genus Colobus; species Colobus angolensis. Next base: position 394,125 of record NW_012113697.1, on the reverse strand, counting down.
AGTTTTTCAGAGGCGACATGATACATACTATCGCAACAGGCTGAATGAAGATGAGAGCCCAGCTACTAAGCTAAAAATTACTATGCCAAAAATATAAAACAATACTAAATACTTCTTACGAAATTATTTTTTGTTCCAGAAAATATTTTCATAAAAACATTATGCTAATATATAATGGGTTATTATGGTTATTTTAAAATAATTTATAGTTTTTAATTTCTAGTATAATAAATACAATAGGTATAATCCACATAAGTAAAAGCTCTTTGAGGTCCTCAATATTTTTAAGAATGTGAACGGGTCCTGAAATAAAAGTGGTTTTGAACCACTGACCTGGAGCAGTATCTAAGACTAAAAAACAAGAATTTTAACCAATAATGAAGGGGAAAAAAATGGAAGACAAAAAAGACTCATAATTATTCCAAGAGAAAAGAGAACCAAAAATAAGACAAAGAAAAACCAAATAGAAAAATAATACAAATCCAACTACACTGATAATTAAACAATCCAATTAAAAGGCACAGATTGTTAGAAATGGTTTTTAAATAGCAATATTGAACTATAATCTGTCTAGGAAAAATCTCATTTTAAATATAAAACACAAAGAAGTTAAAAATAAAAGTATAGGCCGGGAGCAGTGGCTCACGCCTGTAATCCCAGCACTTTGGGAGGCCGAGGCGAGTGGATCATGAAGTCAGAACCTGGCCAAGAAGGTGAAAACCCGAACTCTGCTAAAAATACAAAAATTAGCTAGGCATGGTGGCAGGTATCTGTAATCTCAGCTACTCAAGAGGCTGAGGCGGAGAATTGCTTGAACCCAGGAGGCGGAGGACCATGCCACTGCACTCCAACCTAGGCAACAGAGTGAGACTCCATCTCAAAAAAGTAAAAATAAAAAAATAAATAAATAAAAGTATGAAAAAAAGATAAACTGTTTAAACACTAATCAAAAGAATACAGAAGTGGCTATATTAATATCAAATCAAGTAGACTTCTAAACAAGAAATATTATCGGAGATAGAGAGAAAAATAAGGATAAAGGGATCAGTCAAAGAGATATAACAATATTAAATGTTTATGTAATCATTTACCTAACTTTCAACACCTAAAGCAAAAATTGACTGAACTAAAGTGAGAAATAGACAAATCCACATTATATTTGAATATTTCAACATTTGTCTGTTACTAAATCATAGAACAAGTAAACAAAAAATGGGTTGATACATAGACTATTTGAACAACATTACAACTAACTGGACCTAATTTGCATCTTTAGAATGTTTTAGAAAACATTCACCAATGTAGACCATATCATGAGTCACAAACAAGTCTAAATAAACTTAAAATATCAAAAGTATACAAAGTATGTTAACTGACCATATCAGAATTAAGTTAGAAATCAGTAATAGAAAGATATTTGGAAAATCCCCAAATAGTAGCAAATGAAACAACACCTTACTCCATACCTCATGAGTCAATAATTACATGGGAAATTAGAAAATATTCTTAACTGAATGAAAATGAAAATAGCATAACAAAATTTATGAGATGCAGCTAAAATAGTTATTAGTGGTAAGTTTATAGCTTTAAGTGTTTACATTAGTAAATAAGAATGAGGTAAAATCAGTGATCTGTGCTTTCATCTTAAAATGCTAGGAAAAAAAATAAACCCAAAGTAGAAGGAAGAAAACAATAAAGAGAAAAAAAATCAATGAAATAGAAAATAGACAAATAGAAAAGAAAAACAATAAAACTCTATCAATAAAATTGATAAACCACTTGATAGGCTTATCAAAATTAAAAAGAGAAGACAAATTACTAATATCAGGAACAAGAGAGGCAATATTCCTGCAAACATTATATAAAGTGAATAAAGCAATATTACTAACAACTTTATGGCAAGAAATTTGACAACATAGGTGAAATGGACAAAATTTTCGAAAGATACACAAATAACAAAAACCGATTAAAGAAGAGTTAGATAACCTGAGGGGCCCTGTAGTATTTTTTAAAAATTGAATCTACAGTTTAAAAACTTTCCTCAAAGAAAAGTTCAAGCTCCAATGGGTTCACTGGTGAATTCTATCAAACTGTTAAGGAAGAAATACCTTAGTTTTTAAAAGCCTATGGCTTACTTTGGTGGTGTGAGTCTTTTACAATGATTAACTTACTCTCTAAATTCTATCTTAGTCAATTCTTTTTTTTTTTTCTCCTGAGACGGAGTCTCGCTCTGTCCCCCAGGCTGGAGTGCAGTGGTGCGATCTTGGCTCACTGCAAGCTCTGCCTCCCGGGTTCACGCCATTCTCCTGCCTCAGCCTCCCGAGTAGTTGGGACTACAGGCGCCCGCCACCTCGCCTGGTTAATTTATTATTATTATTATTTAGTAGAGACGCGGTTTCTCCGTGTTAGCCAGGGTGGTCTCTATCTCCTGACCTCATGATCCGCTCCTCTCTGCCTCCCAAAGTGCTGGGATTACAGGCATGAGCTACCATGCCCTTCCAGTCAATTCTTAAGACAGCATGTGCAGCACATACTAAGATCATTAACTGATGCTATAAATATCTCATATTTGTAAAGAAACTGAACAAATTCTTTGGAAAAATGACTGAAAATAGCTATGGAAAAATCCTCTAAATTAGGCAATTGTTTTTTATTGTACATTTAATCATGATGTTTTGGTTTGAATGCTCCCCTCTAAAATTCCAGTTGAAATTTAATTACCATTGTGCAGTATTAAGAGATGAGACTTTTAAGAGGTGATTATGTTATAAGGGATCTGACCTCATGAATGGAATAATGCCATTATTGTGGGAGTGGATTAGTTATCACAGAAGTGGGCTCCTGATAAAATAATAAATTCACCCCCATTGTCTCTGTCTCTTTCATTCTCTTGTCCTTCTGCCATATTATGACGCAGCAAGAAGACCCTCATCAGGTGTAGCCCCTGAATCTTGGACTTCCCAGCCTCCAGAACTGTGAGTCCAATAAATCTCTGTTCTTTATAAATCACCCAGTATCTGGTATTCTGTTATAGCAGCAGAAAACTAAGACATATGACCAAACAGAATTTTAAGAAAAGAGACATGGGCTACAAAGTGAAATACAATGTTTAACTAGGTGCACTTAATTTATGGTCAACAGTTATTTACATACTGAAAAAAATGCTATAATAGTCTCTATAAATATTAACATGCTAAATATAGAATCAATCACACAGAGGTTTTAAGAACCGGAAAACTCCATTTGCAATCCAAAAGTTGGCTTCATATTGGGTAAACATTTTATTAGCATATTTAAGCAAGACTTGAAGATCATAAATATTTTAAAGTACAAAAATCTACAGACCATTTTCTGCAGAAGACACAGGTTTACATGACTTGCTCCACACCCTGCCTTAGATCAGGGGCAAGCATAGGCTTGAAGGGCTCACGTACAAACCCCTTCAGTTCCTTTGTAGCCACTTAATTACAGTTCCAAATTGGAGCAGAAATAAAACAGTGCTGCCAATGCACTAACAAATACCAGAAGTAGAAGAAATCATATCAGATCAGACATCAATGTTTAATTTCTCTTTACGCATATATTACATAAGAATACAGGAAAACATCTCTTCAAAAAAAAAAGTTTGGTTAAGGAACTCTATTCATTGATGGTGTATAAATTATTACACATTGGAGAGCTACACGGTGGTATCCAGTAAAGTTGAAATGTCGTATTCAAATATGTTTGAATATGTTCAAACATATTCAAATATGTTTACAATTAGAATGTACAAGAATTCCTTTCTAATATTTTTAAAGGGAGCAAACTAAAAGTCCATCAACATGAGGATGCATACCTAATATGCGGAAAATGCATACAAGAATCACCACACAACAGTTCAAATGAATGACCTGGAACACGTACAGCATAACCACTCTATCAACTCAAAATGTAACAGTAGGCTGGGTGCGGTGGCTCATGCCTATAATCCCAGCACTTTCGGAGGCCGAGGAGGGCAGATGACGAGGTCAGGAGTTTGAGACCAGCCTGGGCAACTTGGTGAAACCCCGTCTCTACTAAAAATACACACACAAAAAAAAGAAAAAATTAGCCAGGCGTGGTGGCAGGCGCCTGTAATCCCAGCTACTCAGCAGGCTGAGGCAGGAGAATTGCTTGAATCCGGGAGGCGGAGGTTCCAGTGAGCTGAGATCAGGCCATTGCACTCCAGCCTGGGCGACAAGAGCGAGACTCCGTATCAAAAGAAAAAAAAAAAGTATACATTGGCTTGGGATAAACATATGAGTAGCAAAAGTATAAAAATATGCAGAACATAAGTAAATGCTAAATTTTGTAGGTTAATAGGAATAGGGAAGGAGAGAGGAGAATAGGATTTCCAAGGGTTACCTAAGAGGCCTCAACTGTGCCTGCAATCGATTTTTTGTTGGTTTAAGTTTGGGCTGGGCACATGGATTCACCCCTGGGTTCACTCTACTTATTGTGTGAAGTATTTTATTTTAAAGAAGAAAAAAGTAGAATATTTCGTCTGTTACCTGAAAACATTTTTGCCTATTACTAAAACTATGTATTTTTTTCACAATAATCAAACAAATAATTTTACCCATTTCCAGGGTGTGTATTTCTCTACAACACCATATACATCCAGGAGAAAACATAAAGGGGTTTGGTCTAAACTGCCCAAACACAACCGAAAGCTTTGCAGCCATAGCTAAACAGAAATGGCTTTGGGCGGTGAGAGAACAGCTTTGATCTGAATTTCAGGAGCTCTGACTACAAGACCAGGTGATTGAACTCTCCTCCCGGTGGCTGCAGATCTGAAGGATCGGCTACTGAAGCACAGGGGACGAGGAACACTGTGCGGGGCGGCCAGCACCGCAGTGGAAAGGCACAGCGCTGCTAACGGGTAATAATTAGAATTAAGAAATTAAATGAGTTAGCACAGTGCAGGGGGTTCGGATGCCCCTTCCCTGGTTCTGCGTTTAGAAATAACTTCTCAAACCTTGAAAAGCATCAATCAGAAAGGTAAATTACGAGGAAACAGACGTCTGGGTGGGAGGTGCCTGTGGATTTGTATGGTTTTTATTTGGAAAGAAAAGTGAAGATGGGGGGAGGAATTGCAGGGCGTCCGCTACCTCCGGCGATCCGGAGGCCGGAGGTTGGAGTCCTGGTTGGCGAAGGCGGATCCTTTGCGGTCGTCCTAGAGGCAGGCTGGAGTCAGCGAGACCACTCACCTGTCGGCGGATGCCCGGCGAGGGGCAGGAAGGGGCGGTGAGAGGAAAGGGTCGCCTCCTGCCACCTGCAGCCCCCGACTGGTGCCCAGACCAGTCCGGCCCTGGCCCCGCCTTTCCTATCTGTGACGATAGCAGCGCCTGTGGGCCACTCAGCGGCCGTCCCGGCGGCTCGCCGGGAGCTGATTGGCCAGTCAGAGGAGAGGCGGGAGTTGTCGGGCCAGGAGGGAAACCGGTCGGGCGGCGGTTACTATGGACGCGTTCACGCTTAGTAACCGAGGCCCCCCGCCCTTTGGGAGACCTGCTTGGTCCGGGAGGTGAAAGGGGTGAAGAGTAGCCCAAGAGAGAGGCTTCGGTGATTTCCCCGCCTCTCCTTGAAGCCTGATTCGGAACTCTTCCAACTGCGAAGAACTTGGCCGATTCTAAGGCACACCAGGGCTGCCTGGAACCTTAACACCTGCCTAGGTGTTGACAAGCCCCCATCTTTCTTGACAAGCCTCTCCTCTCTCCAGCAGAGCTTCTCCTGTGACCGGATTATCTAGTGTTCCTTCCCTCCTTCCTCACTCTAAGAAAATGGTTTAGGCTTTCCCTCTCTCTCTCCAGCAAATATTTCCGTAAACAGCAGCCCTTACTGTTTCTTCCAGGTGCTGATCCACATTTTTAAATACATACATCATTGCTTATCCATGCAAGCTCTTTCCAACCCTGTAAGAGGGTTTATATTGTACAGATGAAGAAACTGAAGTTCGAGAAGTTAATGGACTTAGACAATGTGACTCAGGGGCAGAGCTAACACTAAAACTCAAATCAGTCAAACTTCAAGGCATCTTTCCATGAGGCAGCGGTCTAACCGTGTGAGCAGCAAGAGAATTCACTGAGTTACTTTAGTAACTAGTAATGCTAAAGAAAATAAAGCCCTCAGTTAATTATTTTTGGCTTTTCTGGGAATCACTGTGTGGCACTCCACCCAAGGGTGAGGCTGAGGGACTTGCCAGGATAAGGCAGGCTGCCCAGCCCCTAAGGGACCTCAGTGAAGTGACTTCAGGTTGGGGGCTGGTCCTCAGCTTTGCCAGTTCAGACGTTTGGTTCCGTCGGTGTCCTGGGTTTATCAGAGGCTGAGTGAGGCCAACCGAACTCATGGGAACCTAAACTAGAAAAGTTAGAATGCTGCCTCAAGTGTTTACATTAAGCAACACGACCCCTCTAACTGTGGAGATAAGCCCAGAGTATTTTCCCCAAGGAGGAAAATCACAGAAAACACCCAGCGCTCAGAGGCTACTCATTTGCCTGGGCACAAGACTAGACTAGACAAGGCTCCCATACCCCACACCAGGGGACTGCAAATCCTGACTAGTTTTCCCACTATGTTCCTTATCAGCAACTTTTTCTACACTCAGCCTAAGAAACATTTCACTCTGAGCTGTCTTTTTTTTATTACTTTTTTCTCATGCATAGTGTTCTGCATTTTGTATTTTCAGTATTCAGGACGGGCCTTGCAGATGCCCAGAATCAGTAGACAGCACAGTAAATGATGCCATGTTCATTCTTTGGGCCAAAAGGCTGGCAACCGTTCTAAAGTAGATCTAATTGTCCGCAAACTCTTTAAAGATAATGAGCAGTCTTTGTGCTTTGCACACATCAAGATGCCCAAAAGCATTGCTAATTGAAGATGAAATTCATTCAATGTCTGATTTAAAAATAAACAGGTGAAATTATAGCAGAGTTTGATCTTTTCAATGACACATTGAGTCAGTGAATTTCAAAAACCTCCTGATTAAAATTTCAGGTTAAATTGATCAACTCTATTCTCCACAGAAAGGATTGAATGATGTTTTGGAAATAATTTAGATACCCTCTCAAAAAAAATTGTTCCATGATTATCAAGTCTTTGCCAGAATTAAGAGGTTAATTCTCACCCTTCAGTTTTACAGTACACTGAAGACCCCCTACAAAGCTTATTAAGAAAAATAAAGCAAAACCACCTGGATTCAGCTATTCAACCTTACTTTCTCAGCAGCTCCACAAGTTCAGGAATGTGTCTGTTTCCGTTCATCTCTGCATCTCCAGCATGGGGCTTCACGTGCCATGAAAGAGGGACTCCGTCAATGCTTGTTGAATGAAAGCATGAAGTGTGATGCTTATGGGGTAGGAAATTATCAAAGATACAGAAATGGAGAAGCAATAAAGCAGATTTTGCCTATTTTATAACTTTGCCTTAGTCATTTTTATAACTTCCTTAGCTGCTACATTTTCACCCCATTTAGAGTCACCAAACCTCCTCTCCAGTCTCTCTGAGTCTTCCTATCACTCAACCATCACCCTTCATCAAGATGCTATCAGCCCCTTTCAACTGTCTATCCTTATCAGAAACCAAGTGTGGGCCATCTTCACCCCTGGACTTCCATCCCCATTCCCATCCTCACAGCAACTCACGTACACAGCCTGCTTTCTCCATTTCTCCTCCAGCACTAAAGTTAATCATCACATTCTTCCTATTCCCCTGACCTCACCCCATGTCTCTCTCCTGCTCACTCACTGCCTGCTAGCTACACTGGCTCTTTTTGTTTGTTTGTTTTTCACACAGAGTTTCACTCTTGTTGCCCATGCTGGAGTGCAATGGCAGTGCGATCTCTGCTCACCACAAATTCTGCCTCCCAGGTTCAAACTATTCTCCTGCCTCAGCCTCCCGAGTAGTTGGGATTACAGGCATGCACCACCATTCCCGGCTAATTTTGTGTTTTTAATAGAGACGAGGTTTCACCATTGGTCAGGCTGGTCTCGAACTCCCAACCTCAGGTGATCCACCTGCCTCGGCATCCCAAAGTGCTGGGATTACAGGCGTGAGCCACCGCACCTGGCTTACACTGGCTCTTATTCAAGTTTCTTGATGCTCTAAGCTCTTTGCCACCTCAGGGCCTTTGCACATGCTGTTCTCGCTGCCTGGACTCCTCTTTCCCCCCTCAAATGTTATTACCTCAAAGATGTCATGCCTGGTCACCCAGATTCAACTGGGCTGCCCTCCTATACTCCCCTAACTCCTTTCCTTTGTGACATTACAGTTTCCAGTTACTTATTTTGTGTGATTATTTAATTAACATCTGAGTTCCCTTCCAGAATATGAGTATCAACGAGGGAGGGGAGCAGAGGAAGCAGGGCTGTTTTGCTAACCACTGAAAACTCAGCAGTTCACCTGGTGGTGCTGAGGAGGGCAGAATACTGTGAGGAGGCCCCTTGCACCTCTGACAACTCCTAAGGGGGATTAAAACAAAAACAGAAAACTGAAAACACCTCTCCCACAACTGAGCTCACAATTCAACAGAGGGATTAGAAGCCAGACTTTCTGGTTCCAAACCCTGATGTGGATAATGAGAGGAAAGCTCCCAGCTCTGTCACAGCCGCTCCAGTGTTCCCAACACCCAAATGTTCTGACAGGAGCCCCCTATACATTTATGTGACGTCCTTGCTACACATCTGGCCCTTTTTCAACTGCTGGAACAGAAACAAAGTGGGGTCACAACCCCAGTGGCTCCACCACAGCGCTGATGGTGAGATGGGGAGCAAGTTCATTCAGGGATGAATCTTATAATTATCCTGTTCCAACCTTTGCTGGTTCCTCAGAGTTTAAAAAAGGAAATCTCAACTCCTCACATCAGCATCCAGAGCTCTCCATGATCTGGTCCTAGCCTGGCAGTGCAGCCCCGTGTCCACACTCCCCACTCCATGATCCCAAACAGGAGTGAACACACAATCCTGCTTCAGCCTCTAACATCCTGTGATTTTTCTGATCCCTGACTTGCTCATGCTGTTCCCTGTACCTAGCATCCTCTTCCTCCTTCATATTGCCCCAAATTTATAGAATCTACTCATGTTTTTATGTCAATGTCAAATGCTACCTCCAAAATGTTTGTTTTGTTTGTCAAAATTAATTTATTTTCCCTGCGTATGTTTGTGTAGCATGTACAATCCATTTGATATTACACTTATTTACTGATATTTCTGTCTCCATAGACTGAGCAGTCCTTGCATCTGCACACAGATGCACACACCCCACCATTGCTCTGCACTAATACAAATCATAGTTACTATTTATTAAACCCTCACTCTGTGCCATATATCATATATTATGCTAGCTTTTCGTACAGTATTTCATTTATGGCTCCCAGTACCACAATGGGATAGGCCACTATCATTTCCGTTGTCTAAATGAAGTGGAGATTCCATTGGAGAGGTTAGGTAGCTTGACCAGTGCCACACAGACAGCAAGAGGAAGAGCCGCGCTTTGAATCCACTTCTTTCTGGCTTTAAATTCTGTGCTCCTCACCTCTATACTATCAGTGCAAAGCACCAACCATGAAGAAGTAGCTTGTAACGATTATGCCCTGCCGGGAACCACTCATTCCATCCATGAACTCCTCCAACTCTTTCAACAGCCGTGAGAGGCAGGTATTGCCCCACCAGCACCTAGTCAATAAATACTAATGGCTTGTTGAATTACTTTGTGTGAGACTGACAGCAGCAGATAGAGCCAGTACTGGGGCAGAGGTCCCCTGTTAGGAGGTCCTAAAGTCAATTTTTGCAGGGATAAAAACCTTTAAAAAGGCAGTCAGAATAATGACACGCTCCAGACAGGGGAGTGAGTCCTCCACAAAGTGGCCACAGAGCAGGTGGCTGGTCTAAGAGAGTTTAAACAAACCCCGC
>NW_012113697.1:363709-384129 GCF_000951035.1 Colobus angolensis palliatus | reverse complement strand
TCCCCCACCCTCGCCCCACCCAAGATTCTAGGACTGGAGTCCTTACAGGCGATGTTTGCTGTTAGCACAAAGTCCAGTGGAACCACCAGAGTACTGGCTGAGATGGCTGAAGGTGGTCACAAGCACTTTGTGAGATCCTTTAAAGGTCTGCAAGATCTTAATAGGGCAATGGAAAAACTTTTGCTCATTCTAGATGGCAGAGCAGGAGTCAGTGAATGGGAAGCTTGTTAGACACGCAAGTGGATGAGAAAGCAAGCAGGGAGTCCCAGCACAGTCTGCTTCCATCAGGAGAGGGGCGGTACTCGAGGCTGAAATGGAGTCAGCGAGTTCCGTTCTTCAGCACAGGAAAAAGAAAATTCTTACTGCGTTAGATTGGTGTTTCCCAAAGTGTGTTCCCTGAACTATTCCATCAGTCGATTGCTAATGAAATAATAGTTCCATCATCAAATAAACTTGTGAATTTCGAACACAAAAAAAGTTAAATACGTTTCTTTGACACAAGAATCCTCAGTCTGTAATGTGCCAATTTGTATTTTCCCATGGAATTCTAACCACAGAGTTTTTAAAACTCGGAACATTTTAATATCCCCCAGGACACTCATGGAACACAGTCTAAGGAACCTGCTTTAGCATAATGCGGCAATTCCAAATTTTAGCATTAACGTGCCCTAAAAATATATTTCAGTCAGAAAAAGAGAAATGTTTGCCCATATCTAGCTAATTTCAGACATTCTCTAAAGCAATATAGAAATAACTGACTTTCACAATATAGAAAACTCCATTGTGATTTGATGACAGTTTCCCTATTAAGTACCTTGTCTAGAAGTGTGTGCACGTGTGTGTGTGTGCGTAAAGGTGATTTATGGAAAATTAAAGAAAAAAAGAGTAAGAGAGGTGAAAGAGGTATAGTTGTTCTTTGGTATCCTTGGGGAATTGGTTCCAGGATCCCATAAATATCAAATTCTCAGATGCTCAAATCCCTTATATAAAAATAGCATAGTATTCACACATAACCTACATATATCCTCCCATATACTGTAAATCATATCTAAATTACTTATAATACCTAATACAATGCAAATGCCGTGTAAATAGTTGTTATACTTTATTTTTTATTTATATTGTTTTTTATTGTTGGATTGTTGTCTTTATTTTTAAAAAATGTTTTCTATCCACCTTTGGTGAATCCAAGGATGTGGAACCTGTAGATACGGAGAGCTGATGGCGTATGTGGGTGTGAGTGAGGAGTGGAAGGGGAGGGCTGATGGTATATGGGGATGTGAGTGAGGAGTGGAAGGGGAATGTTTAGGAAGCGGAAAAAGAAAACACTGCCTTTATAGCCAAACTGTCTCTAACCTGCTTATTTCTTCTAAAACATGTTAAGTCCATACTTACATTTATAGCTATTTAAACAGAAAAATTGGAAATATTTGCATTGTAGGAGAGATAACAGAAATGTTTTCCATCTCAATTTTATAATAATATAGGTTCTAGAAATGTGTTTTTTTATCATTGTTGCAAATCACTTAGAAAAAGGTGGTATTTTACTCAAATTTGCATGATCAATATCAATGGTATTATTTTCCTTGATTTCTGTGCTGGGAATCACTACTTCTGGAAACAGCAATGTCAATCTATGAACCGGATGTGGGGATCTGAATGGACTTAACATGCAGAATATGACATTAATATTTACATAAAAGGGCTTCATGGGAGATTGGTTAGGAACCTCAACTGGGTGTGTAATGCATTCATTGAGAATTTTTATCACTTACAATGGCAAGGTAATATCAGCTGTCACAGTTGTGTTTTGCTTATGTTACTAAGCTATTAAAAGGGGTGTGTATCACTGTCAGCTTTTTCAATTGAATAGACTTTTTCAGAGCATGAAATTGCAGGGCATGCCTTGCTGGGAATGCTTCCAGAGAGCCAAGATGTGTAAACTCAGTCAGGGTTATTCTTATCTGAATATCTATCCCGTGTCTAGTGGACAGAAGAGCTATGATTCAAGAGGTTAAATTATATGCCCAAGGTCAGAGTCACATTTTTGCTTATGATCAGTCTCCTGACTAAGTAGAAAGTGGTGGGTTTCCACAGTGCTCTCTTTATGTTTCTCTGAGAGCCATTATCCTATTGTTGTATGTTTTCATAGATTGCCCCTCCTGTTAGACTGTGAGTCCCATGAGAATAAGGACAGTGTTGTTCCAGCTTTCATCACAGGAACCATTTTTGAAGCACCTGCTCTGTGCAAGCCTCATATACCTCACTTATATCTCTCACAGTAACCCCACAAGATTTATAACAGTACCTCTCTTTTACAGAGACTTAGAGGTTAAGAAACTTGACCAAGGACGCATTAGCTAGAAGGTGATAGAGCTGGAATTCAACCTAGGATGTCTGACCCCAAAGCCTGTGATCTTTCCCTTACCTCAAATGGCTGTACGTTTTTCCTGTGCATTTTCCTTGTTAGTCCTTAGCACTGACCGACCATCAGGCTTGGCCTGTGGTGCACTTCTGCTATGTGTTCATTGAATGAATGGATGGATGGATGAGAACCGTAACTTGGGAAATGATGACCAGCTTTCCTCCTGGAACTTACTGGTGGTGTGGTATTGGGCACACCCAATCCCCAGATCAACTGGATCATAAGAAGATAACAATAATGCCTCACTAGTCCGAAGGGAAGATAATGAATCAGATGCTCTATTGAAGTCTTTTCCAGAAAATAGACTGAAGCTGGGATGCTCGCTTGTGAATCCAGCTCTTGGAGAGCCCATCAGGCATGGCAACTAGTTCCCCAGGAGCTGGCTGCTTCTCTTTTTGTCCTAGGAGAAATATAAGTCAAGGGAAAAGAAATCTAGGTTGGAGTTATCAGGTGATATGTGTTATGAGTAATCAACAACCTCCCCAGCAGCCAAGATGGTTAGACAATCAATCAGTCTTCGTGCCTGAAGACTTTCTTGTGCCATCCGGGACTACCCTGAACTTTAACCTTAAAGTTTCACTTAGAAGGTCCTGGTATTATTCACTGAGAGTCCTATGTCATAAATTAATCATCATCAACAACAAAAATGACTCACATTAAGCATTATAGGGAGATCCTTATAACCTAAAGAAGCAGATAGAGACACAAATGGGATACGTATAGTAGGGAAAATGCTTGGTTTAATGTTGTTAAGGGTCATTAAGTGGTAAATGTTGGGTTACGGATAGTGTTGTGTTATAGATTGCATTTTGTACTATGTATTTAAAAAACAGGGAATGATACCAAGGCTACCGAAAAAGATCTGACATTTTAAGATCTGAGGGCATTTATAATATGCTCTCTGTGATTCTGCAGAGACTGTGTATTATTAAAGAAACATTGACTACTACTAACAGAAGGGCACAAACTGGTCTAAGGAGGCTGATTTTTTATCAGAGGTACATGGTATTTTATCCAGATCAGCCAATAGGACCTTTATTAGTGTAGAAAAATTACCTTTTGAGCTCAGCTACTACCACTAGTAAGATGTTAGAATTTTCTCAAGCAGAAGACAGAGCATTTCAAACAGAATCAGAGAGTCAACATCTCTAATTCACCATCAGTCATGCAATCATCGAACATTTTTAAACTCTCAGTAGCATGCAAGGCAATGAATTATGAAATGTGAGTGACAGTGGTGTACTGGAACTGGGTCATACTGGCTTGCAAGACTACTGTTAAATTTTCAAGAATTTTGAAAGTTCACTAAGCACAGCCATTATTAAAAACTACATTATATAAACTTACTGTTTAGTAAATTATTAAAACAATGACAACAGACACCCAAAATTTATCACCTTCCAATTATTTCACAGTATTTTACTATTTTATGTCCTAAGTTTATTTTCATCTATTGTATCTTTATAATGGAAACACTTTATCATGATGTACTACTGAGCATCTCTTCCCAACTCTGACATCAGCAACACTGGTAGCTTGAAAATGATTACAGTGGGAGTATTTACATTTTGGAAATGATCAACAGCCACAAAGCAAGGCTTGATTTATAGTTTTGTTGATTATCTAGACTCAAGAAAGTGTTGGAAAGTATAATGCACATTAAAGTATCTCCTGTTTGTGGCCATGAAGTTGTGACGGGCACATACACACACACACACACACACACACACACACACACAAAACATTGAAGCTACATTCTCCCACGATTTGAACATAATTATCTGATTCAGCAAAGAAGTCACTTGTGTCATTAAAGTTTCCATATACATCTTCATTTTTGTCTTACTTGTTAATGTAAACGGAGCTGTCAACGAACATTCATGTTGAACTCCGCTTATTCATTAATTGCAACTACAAGTTGGCTAGAGATACAAGAGTTTGGCAGAAATCAACAAAATAATTCTGTAAAAACCAACTGGCTATATGGAATTTACAATACAGAGTATTTGTATATTGTATTGCTATTTATAAATGATATGCTAAAAATTTGTTTAATATCATTAAAATATAATAAACTTATGTATATACAGATGCATACATTCTTTCCCAGAGATTCAGCTGTTAAATATTTGCATCACTGTGAATGGGCCCCTGTTTCTCTCCTTAAGAGGTTAACATTTGGTGGGACGTGGGCAAAAATCCCACAGTGCAGGCTCTGATGTGGTCAAAGCCATCAGAAAGAAACCCAGTCTCTTGGGAGCTCAGAAGAGAAAAAAGCACTGCCAGCCAGGAAAGCCTGAAAGTTTTCATTTATGGGCTATAGAGAAAATTGTGTAGATCTTTAAACTGACAAGAGTTTGTGGAAACAAAAGCGGAGTTGGATATAGATAGATGTGCTGTATTTTTATAAAATATTTGAAATGTCATTTCTCAGTGATTTAATAAGAAAGTTCATTTATTTTTGTTGACACTGTTGGAAATAGTTTATCTTTTGTTTATAAGCTAGAAACAACCAGAGTCTGGCATGTGTTAACTTGAGTCTGATTTGTGCTGGTCTTTGTCTAATTTACGTTCACTTCAGTCAGCCAGTTCCCAGGTTGCCAAGCTGTGGAGATGAAGGTGGCAGATAGTGGGCTGAGTCTTCCACAACCTGAGCGCAAGCATCCAACAGGCTTTGTCAGGCTATATAGGGAAGAATCTATTCAGCTTAGGGTGTCGGTGCTGACTGTGGGCCCCTGGGGAAGGAAGCCTCTCTAGCTATCTTTTTATGAAGCTATAGCAGATGCTGTCCATACTTCAACCCATGTCTCCTTGGACCCTTTGATCATTTTCCTGAGCACAGACTCCCCATATGCTTATTCCTACATCTCCTTGAAGATGAACTGTCTTAAGGCTGCCAGAATCTACTTTGCTTACGCAAGAAAGCCTGGAAGTGCCTGGGAATTTGTGCCTCAGGCCAATCCATAACCAAAGACTAATGAGTTCCGGAGTATAAATACCCCAAATGCTCTTCTCTTGAGGCGTGACCCTCTGAGGCATGACCTACCCTGTTTCCAGAGCTCCTCCTGTGGGACTGAACCAAAGTTACCCTCCTGGGACTTTGCTGGATACCACACTCCTGCCATCTCCCAACTTCCCTTCTATAATAGATCCTACTTCCCCATTTCTTTCCCAGTTTTCCCCAGTAGAACATTTCTTGATAAATCACTTTCACACTAATCCTTGGAGTCTTCTTCTAGTGAACCTGACCTAAGTCAGTGGCCATATTTCATATGATGTGTTCCCCACTCCCATTTATTGGCCATGCATATTTGGACCACAGGTAAACACCCAGCTCAAAGGTGGCCCCTCTGTGGACTGGCCAGTTGATTGAGGTGGCGGAGTTCAAGAGCCAATCTAGGCAGATCCTCTCTCTTGTGGGGTTTGATATTGAGTCATACAGAGTGTGGCTGGGTCATTATATTTGATATTGCAAAACTCTGGCTGAGATCCATGACTTGGTCTGCCAAGAAGCAGTGAGATAACCCTCATTGGAGCCTTCTTGCATTCTAAAGGACTTTGCCATTTGCAAACATGCTCCCATTTCCATGGCATTTCTTAATTCTATGTGATTCCTTCCTATAATCCTCATTACTCAAGGTAATGGGATGTCTCTGGTCCTCAAAAAGCCTAAAATATGAGCTAGGAATCACCTCATTGAGGGACCCAATTTTCTGGCCATTCATTGCCAAATTATTTAGGGAAAGGGCCCTGGAAATTAGCAAAGAGGTTATAATGATTTGAGTAGAAGCAACATGGAGCCAAATTAGCATTCAAATAAGTTGGATAATGAAGATAGGAGGAATCTGTTTGAGATATTAAAAAGTTGAAAGGAAGCAGACTGGTGTTCTCAACCGAGGTAGAAAAAGCAGCTGAACCTCCTTTTGTCTTCCGTATCTTCTGTCTTCCTCTCATTTGCAGCAGCCAAGATGGGGCTATCAAGGTGGGGAGGGGACAGTAGAAACAATGAGGGAAGAGGTTCTACACTAGGAGTGTTGGAGCCCTTGGGTTTACACTTGGCTTTTAAGTCTTTCAATATCTTTTGCTCAAGAAAGCACTTTAGTTCTAGTGATGAAAGAATCAGGCTAGACCAGAAACAGGTATGTTGTCCAGGGCTTGTTCTCTATGTAAATTAAAAAGGAGCTTTTGAACAAGCCCAGGTCACTAGGGGCAAAAAAGAGACAGGAATTCAGGGCAGATATTTTGTTCAGAAATGCAGGTCGAACAATCTTTGGGGTATCAGGCCAGGTCGGGTATGGAGATGACAGGTACCAACTCTACAATTCTCCATATTGAAAATGGAAAGTCAATATTTTATATCCACAAGCACATGCAAACAAATACAAATCATGTTTGCCTGGAGTCAACATCATCTCCCCCTCTCCCACTCTGCACTTCTCTGAAATACTCATAAAAATCCTAAGTGCTCCTCAAAAGCCAATAATTAGCTCATCAGAGTCACACTACACAGACATATCTCCGCTGCTAGTACATTCCCTAGTGCAGGACATGACACACCAAAATTGCCCAGAGAGCTTTTAAAAATGTAGATTTCAGGGTCTCATCCCAAGAGGAACTGATTCAATAAGCCAAGGGTGGGGTCTGGGAACCCATACAAACTTTACTACAAATGAGGAGTTTACTTGGATTTGAGCAATGATACTAGATCTTAAATTTTATACAGATGATCTTACTGTATGTTAATCTTAAGGATTTTTAAAGACAAAGAAACTATCTTCTTTATTGATTTCCTTTGTTTGAGGTGGATGTTTCTATGGGTTCATAACTTATAAACAGTTGCCTATTTTTGGCTAGTGAGATTTTAAAAGTAGTTATTTATAGGTCTAATTCAAGTTTAAATGTTTTAAAGTCTCTAAGAGGAATCTTCAAGTCTCTCCTGTTTCTCCCTCATCTGCTCTATGAGGCACACATTGTCTTTGAGAAGAGGTTTCAGATAATAGAATTGAAGTTAGTCAAATCACAAAAAGTGAAACCTAGGGGGATTTTAATAGCTCCCCAGTTCAGCCCCCTCATTAGATGAGAAAATTGAAGCCAACAAGTTTAGTTGATTTGCCCAAAGTCAGCCAAGTGCTTGAGACAAGTGTCTCCAACATCATTTGGTCTCTCTCTTACACCCAGGAGGCCTGGTGTGAATAGTCTCATTGGAATTTTATTTCTGGTGTCATTCTGCAAACAACACTTTCTGGCCAAATTGAGCAAATGTGAGTGCGCTATCCCTGAAATCACACCATCCAGGCAGCTCCATCTCCCGTCTGCTACAAAGGATCTGTCCATCACTGCCTATAGCCTTCCTTAAGGAAGAACCTTCAAAATTCTAAGTTAAAAAAAAAAAGAAAGCAAATTTCATCATGCCTCAAAATACTGTAATGTTTCTCATTTACCTAAATCTCTGGGGCCTGCTTACACATCTGCTGAGCATATCTACCTAGACATTCTCTTTATATATACATATATACAAGGTATTTATATAAATACCATAGTTATTTATATATACATATATACATATATACACACACTCACATACCTACATATCTACATATATATCTCTACTTCCCTGTAAATTATTTGTCTGAGTCCAAAGTAAGAGTCATAAACTCCACACTGTATTAGTTCTTCTTATCTCATCCAGCACAACCACCTTTGGATTGTCATTCAATTTAAAAATAAACAGAAAACACAGGGGGCACTGTGACAATCTGTAGGCAATCTTATGCCACCTCTCCATGTCCAGGGCCAAGCGGATTACTCATAGCTGCCCACAAGCCAAGTGTCATTCTCCTTGCTTCTACCCCATCCTTCAAAGTCACCAATGCTCTGAGGACACTAGGCATATCATTGAGGTGGATTCCTAAAGGGATGATCTACTGCTTAGCCCCTGTAGAAACCTAGTCCTGCAGAGGCCCAGACATGACAGTGGCTGCCCGTGTGAGACAGTGTCTGATGTGCACATGCACTCTGCCCTCTGCCATGTGCCAGAGCCCCAGCTTCCACTCTTCGGGCAGGCAATAAGTGTGTAGACTTATGGATGCCCCAGTTATTCAGCACCCAGGTCAAGGTCAGCCCTTTGTGCCCAGTTTTGAACAGCTTCTTCTTTTCTGTATAACACAATCTGCCAACTAAATGCTTCCTTTTCTCCTTGTGCCATGGTGTGGAAAGGGCTGGGAAGTGCTGCCCAGGATGTGCATCTGCTAAGCATTCCTGAGGGCCACAGTCACCTGGTGTAGCAGCTCCCCAGTCCCCCATCTGGGGTTCCCACTGCAGCAAGGGAGTTGCGTGCTCCAGCAGGATGAGGGCGGCAGGAGACGTCTTTCTATCTAAGGTGGCTCCCGTGTCATAGAGGAAAGAATACAGGCTCAGGAATGAGACAGACCTGCTGCACTGGTAGCCTTGGTTTTGCCCCCTACTCGTGCAAGACATTGAACGAGCCATTTGTAAATCTCTGAGACTCAGTTTCCTTATCTATAAAATTGTGAGACTAGTACCAACATCACAAGTTGCTATGCAAATGAAATAAGAGGACAGGCAAAATAATCTCTCTCTTCCTCTCGGTAGAGCATATTGTTGTTTCCATGGAACAAAAGAGGAATAACTGGTGTGGGGTGGGGGGGATGTTTGTGAACCTGCACAGCCACATACAGCAACTATTTTCTCCTGGTCTCCTCCTCCCACAGCAGTGTGGCGGGAAGGAGAGGCTGTGTCATCTCGCTGCTGAACCACGGCAAGACAGAACTTAATTATACGTGGCTGCAGTGCAGCCGCAACATTGGATGAGCTCATCGGTTCTTACAGAAAATGACCCAGGGATTCTTGAAAGGTGACAACTATTTTTAAATACCTAGACTTTTAAAAACAAAACACTTTCCTTTCTCTTCTCTCAGCTTAAGGCAGATTGGCCCAAGGTCTAATTTAGATCAGGGTCTAGTGTGAGTCACATAGTTGATCTTTCTTCCCCCAGTTCTATATTCCTAAAGTTTATATGCACTTCCAGGCATGCAGCTTGTACATAATAATAGAAACATACCACTTGATTCCTGACATATATACCCAGGAGGTTTCGCTTTTCCACTACTATACTCTTTATCCAGAGTGTCCAAGAAAAGACTGCAAAGGTCAGAGGCATGATGAGCCTGCCTTGACTTTGAGGGTGGTTGTTAGGAACCGCAGGGCAGCGAGAAGAAAGGGGAGCAGTTTTAGCTGGGTCTGGGAAGTCATCTGAGACAGTGCACGTCCCTTCTCCAGCCCAGTGGAGACTACTGAGCTATGGGACAAGGCCACTGGAGGTACTGGAACACCTCCCAAGGGGCCTGGGGGCACTGGGAAGGTTCGGGAGCAACTGTTTAGATTCAGTACATATCCATTCCTACATCTTAATCTGCTTCAGAAGGAACAGGGTCCGGAGTCTCCCTGGTTCTCTGTCCCTGTCACAAAAGCTCTTCTTCCCACTTATGGTTGCAAGTTGCCCTCAGGTGTAAAGCATTCCTGGGTGACAAACAAAGGAACAATTCAAAAACTTAGTGATGGGTTCGGAAAGTATATCACTGTCATGACTAGTTATGAATTATTTTACCAATGAAATGGTTTCTACTTTGTTTTCTACAAAATAGAAAGAAGACCCAGACAGTTGTTCTTTCATGAAATAATTTTTGACAATAAATGATCTTGTTATTTGAGGTATATAACTGAGAAGGAGTGATATTTTAAATTGAGTAGCATTAACATAATAATACGACTTTCTGTCTACCAATCTGTTTGAATGCAGTTTCAAAGCACCAACAGCTATAAAAATAAGGCATTGGGGTAGAACTGATACTGAAACACAGCTCAGTTTAGCAAGGGTAGTTTAGAGATATGTTACAGTACTGTGATAAGTAAATTTATAAATGTCTCATCCATCAGATTGAGAGGCATATAAATAATACAATTTTGCCTTGGGAATTTATTAATAAAATAAATTTATGTTTTTTAGATCAGAATATACTGAAAATGAAAAATGTTAAATTGTTGCACTTAGACCCTTACTTAAAGGCCTCTTAAAGACTCCTGTTTAAAATTCTTTTTTTAGAGTTAAATATTTTTGAATTTTTTTATATACATATTTTTGTAGCAGAGAATTATGATAGGCTGTCCAATGGGAGATTTTCAAGCCTAAATATATATTTCATTAAGATGAAATTCTGTGGCGGAAGTAGAATAAGAAAATAAATTCAAAGAATGATGTAAACTTTGACTACTAAGAAAAGGTGGGTCATTTATTTCTAAGTGGATGGTGGTAAGTATCATTCACTATGCTATGTAGCTGAATACATTGAAAAGAGTAATGTAACAGCTTTACTTTTAAATACCAGTATTTGCAGAACATAGAAAATGATTCCTCTGTAACTACTTAAACTTATAAAAAAATTTTTATATGTCAACTTTAAGAACTGAAAGCACAGTTAGGAAGAATGAATAAGACCTAGTATTTGATGGCACAACAGGGGAACTACAATCAACAATAATTTAATTATATATTTTTAAATAAGTAAAAGAGTATAATTGCATTGTTTGTAACACAAAGGATAAATGCTTAAGGAGATCTGTACCAAACTACCTCATTTCCCCCATAAATGTATACACTTACTATGTATCCACAGAAATTTAAACAATTTAAACAAACCATTAAAAGAGAATATGAAGCTTTGCAAAATTCTTAAGCTGACAAGAGCCCAAAACTTTGAAGACTGCAGTTCTCATGTACCCAGATAATGGTGACCTGGCTTCTCCTGTCCCTGCTGCTCCTGTTCCTGCCTCCCAGGGAACTTGGGTTCACATCTTAGCTTTCTACCTTGAGGCAGCTGATCACCGTTCTGTGACTTGATGTTAGCCCAGGAATATCCTATTCATGAAGAAGACACATTTTCACATTATACTTACTGGTCAATATCTTTCTACAAAAGGTAGAAATAATATGTGTGGTTGCAGGGCTGCTTTTCAAGGCATAACTTTGAGATAAGAGAGGTGACAAAAATGTTGTGCAGGTTTTAGTTAAAACAAGGGTAGTTCCTAGGAAACATGAGCTCCATCTGCGGTAGCAGAAACAATTACGCAGGACTGGGCACGGTGGTTCACACCTGTAATCCCAGCACTTTGGGAGGCCGAGGTGGGAGGATCACGAGGTCAGTAGTTCTCGACCAGCTTGGCCAATATGGTGAAACACCATCTCTACTAAAAATACAAAATTAGCTGGGCGTGGTGGTGTGTGCCTGTAATCCCAGCTGCTTGGGAGGCTGAGGCAGGAGAATCACTTGAACCCAGGAGGCAGAGGTTGCAGTGAGCCAAGAACATGCCACTGGACTCCAGCCTGGGTGACAGAGCAAGACTCTGTCTCAAAAAAAAAAAAGATTACTCAGGGGCAGGGAGAAGGTAGGCGGTACCCACCTGTGCTTGGGTGGGAACTAGAGCAGAGAGAGAAAAGACAGAGGTGTTCCCAACACCTATGTGTCTCTCCTCCACCCACACTCAGGGGCTCCAGCACCTGCAGACAAGCCTGCCTTCTCCCCAGTGTCACCATGGGTCAGGACTCCCTTTTGACCTGTAAGGACAACTGCGTGGCCATCATCATAAGATCTTTGTCCAACTTGAAGGGAAACAAGCATGGGTCCAGGATAAAACTGCATGCCTGAAATTGGGCAGGGGCATGCCACAAAGTGAAAACCCCTGCCAAAAAGTGGATATTAGCGCTAATGCAACCGGCTGGCAGCAGACCCATCCCAGTGTTGAGAAAGGAGCAGGAAGTATCAGGCAGCAGTCCCTGAGCCTCGTGAGGTCAGGGAGGGGCTTTCATTTACCAAAACAGGCCACCAAAAGCAGAAGCTGGACATGCTGGAGGAAAACTTTGTCAGCTGGATTGCTGAGGCCTGGGCCTCTGTGTTCTCAACCGGGTAGAAGAAAGTAGAAATTGTACAGACTGGTGGCTTAGGTCATGCACTGAGTCACAAGCATACTATATTATGAAATATTTGCTTTCCTTACACAGCTCATGGGCATACCTACCTATTCATAGTCCACACATGGATTCTGAAGAATTTCACTTTCATGTAGCTGCCTTCATGATTAGAAAACTTTGTTCACAAGTAATTTAGTAATCGAAGCATCGGAAAATTTAGAAATAATGATATTAACACAAATAATAGTACAGATATTCCCTGACTGTGGTAGAAGTGGTAGATATCCCTTGGGATACCTGCATAGGCCCTGATTTTTTATTATTATTATTATTTTTTTTAAGACAGAGTCTCCCACTGTCTCCCGGGCTGGAGTGCAGTGGCACAGTCTCCGCTCACTGCAACCTCTGCCTCCCAAGTTCAAGCAATTCTTCTGCCTCAGCCTCCTGAGTACAGACACCTACCACCACACCCGGCTAATTTTTTTGTGTGTATTTTTAGTAGAGATGGGGTTTCACTATATTGGCCAGGCTGGTCTCGAACACCTGACCTCGTGATGCACCCGCCTCGGCCTCCCAAAGTACTGGGATGACAGGCATGAGCCACCGCGCCCAGGCTAGGCCCTGATTTTTAGAGCAACTCCCCTGTTCTGCCTTCAATAATGGACCCATGCCCAGCTCCATGGCCACATTCTTTCTACTCAAAGTGTGGTTCATGGACCAGCAGCAATGGCCTCACCTAAGAGCTCATAAGAACTGCAGAACCTGAGATTCTGCCTTGATAACAGATCTAAATACTGAGATCTTTTTTTTTTTGAGATGGAGTCTCACTCTGTCGCCCAGTCTGGCATGCAGTGGCGCGATCCCAGCTCACTGTAAGCTCCACTATCCCAGGTTATGCACTGAGTCACAAGCGTACTATATTATTCTCCTGCCTCAGCCTCCCGAGTAGCTGGGACTACAAGTACCCGCCACCACGCAAGGCTAATTTTTTGTATTTTTCGTAGAGAAAGGGTTTCGCCATGGTCTTGATCTCCTGACCTCATGATCCACCCACTTCGTCCTTCCGAAGTGCTGGGATTACAAGCGTAAGCCACCGCACCCAGCCAATACTCAGAATTTTAACAATACCTCTAGGTGAGCTGTAGGCACATGAAGGTTTGAGAAACACTTGATAACATGGCATCACTGCTCTAAATTTAGCTCATTGGATTCAGGGTGAGCTGGACTTGAAGAAAATTGTGCTAACCACGATCTTCCTTGAGACTCTTAACTAAGAAACAATAATGGCAAGGGAAAGGAGATCACATTCGTGGCACAGCTCCACAGGGAAGGTTTGAAAAGTTCTGCTAAGCCCTCAGTTGCTAAGCCCATACTTGCTGGGATGTCCTACAATAATATGCTTATTTGGGCAAACATTCTGTTTCAAATGACTTGGAGCAGCTTGGATTTTGGGTAAATCATAAATGTGTTTAGAGCATCTGTGTGCACAAACACATAAAACACGTAAAATGTGTGTGGGTCACAAGAAAAGAAGACTACAGATCAGTGTCTTTCATGAATATAGATGCAAAAATCCTCAACATGATACTAGCAAACCAATTCCAAGAGTGCACTGAAAGGATTTTACACCATGATTAAGAGGAATTCCTCCCAGGAATTCATGGGTGGTTCAACATTTTTTTAAAAGACAGTAGAGATAATCCATTGCGTTAGTAAAATGAAAGGAAAAAACCCACATAATCATTTGAATTGCTGCTTAAAAAACATTTGACAAAATGCAACACATATTCTTCGTAAAAACGCTCAGAACACTAGAAATAAAGGGTAACTTCCCAATAGGATAAAAGGTATTTGTGAAAAGCCCGTTGCTGGCATCATATTCAATGGTGAAAGACTGAAAGATTTCCTCCTACGATCAGGAAAAAGACAAGAATGCCTACTTTCACCACTGATACTCAACACTGTACTGGAAGTCCTGGCCAGAGCAATTAGGCAAGAAAAAGATAAAAGGCAGCCAAATAAAAAGGAAGTAACGAAACTATTTCTATTCACAGGTAACATGATTATATATATATATAGAAAATATCAGATCCCTGTATGTAGGATCCAAAGAAAACCTATTGGGGCAAATAAATCAATTCAGCAAAATTGCAGGTGTGATTAACACTCAAAAACACATTATGAACACATTATGCTTCTATATACCAGCAATGAACAATCTGAAAGAAAATTAAGAAAACAACTCCGTTCACGATAGCATCCAAAAGAATAAAATACCCAGGAATAATCGAGAATGTGAAAAACCTATACACCAAAAACTTCAGTTTCCTTCTTTTTTTTTTTTTTTTTTTGAGATGGAGTCTTGCTCTGTCGCTCACACTGGAATGCAGTGGCACCATCTCAGCTCACTGCAACCTCCACCTCCTGGGTTCCAGCAGTTCTCCTGGCTCAGCCCCCCGAGGCACGTGCTGCCACACCCAGCTAATCTTTTGTATTTCAGTAGAGATGGGGTTTCACCATGTTGCCCAGGCTGGTCTCGATCTCCTGAGCTCAGGCAATCCACCCACCTTGGCCTCCCAAACTGCTAGGATTATAGGCAAGAGCCACCGTGCCAGGCCTACAGTTTCCTTCTTACACAGGGCTCCAAGTGGCAACACCAATCTACAGGGACTAACATGACCTAGGAAATATCACAGGCTCAGAGTTTGTATATATTTAGGCAGAGGGCATTTTGCCTGCTTTTCTGCTCAAGTGTGTTTGCTTGGCTACAAATAATATTTAAGAACATGTTTTTGAATTAAATATTAGCTAACTTTTTTTTGTTGTTTTAAGATGGAGTCTCACTGTCACCCAGGCTGGTGTGCGGTGGCACAATCTTGGCTCACTGCAACCTCTGCTACCCAGGTTCAAGCAATTCTCCTGCCTCAGCCTCCCGAATAGCTGAGATTACAAGCGCTTGTCACCACAGCTAGCTAGTTTTTTGTGTTTTTTAGTAAAGATAGGGTTTCACCACGTTGGCCAGGCTGGTCTCGAATGCCTGACCTCAGGTGATCGGCTCTCCTTGGCCTCTGAAAGTGCTGGGATTACAGGTGTGAGCCACCATGCCCAGCCAATATTAGCTAATATTAATGAGTAATATATTTAGTATAGTTGCCTCAGTGTCTTCTAGCTTCTCCAGAGGGGGCTCTGGACGCCACAGAAGAGTCATTTTAGGATCTCAAGAAAGATGATAATTAGAACATTTTGGTAATTAGAACATTTTTTCTCAACTTAGTTCTGTCTCACAATAGCAACACACATAGACCACCCTCTATTTAGTATCAATGATTATTCACACAGCAGAAAGAATAATAGACTTTTAGAACTAGAAAGGAGACCAAGTGGCTTTATTTTTATTAGTGTCTTATTCTGGCACGAATATTTTGTTCCCCAGGAAGTGAAAAGTATACATGCTTGCACTTTTTTTTTCTGGGAAAGATTAATCGCTGACCTCTTCCTCTTGTTCCACAAAGCGAAGAATATTAGAAATCAAAAGAAACTAGGCCAGGCGCGGTGGCTCAAGCCTGTAATCCCAGCACTTTGGGAGGCCGAGATGGGCGGATCACGAGGTCAGGAGATCGAGATCATCCTGGCTAACACGGTGAAACCCCGTCTCTACTAAAAAATACAAAAAAACTAGCCGGGCGAGGTGGCGGGCGCCTGTTGTCCCAGCTACTCGGGAGGTGAGGCAGGGGAATGGCATAAACCCGGGAGGCGGAGCTTGCAGTGAGCTGAGATCCGGCCACTGCACTCCAGCCCGGGCGACAGAGCGAAACTCCGTCTCAAAAAAAAGAAAAAAAGAAAAAAAAGAAATCAAAGGAAACTAAAAATCATCCAGTTCAATTCCATTTCTTTACGAACGAGAAAACCAAAGTAAAGCTTAGAGATGTTCAACAAGTTGCTTAAAGCCACACAACTGGAAGACTCTAGACCCAAACCCAGGTACACCGACTCCAGGGTAGAACATTCCCAGCCCAGTCCAATGTGGCTTTCGTGGAGCACGCGTGAACTTCACCTGATGGTATCAAGACTGTGTGGGAATTCATCATCTTCACACCTGGGGATGGACGTCTAGGCTTTGCTCTGAGGTTTCAGATTTATGAATGTGTGGACAAGCTTCTTGAAGAGTCCTCCACAAAAAGAGGTCTCAATGCAAACTAGGTGTAGCTCTAGCTGGAAATGACGGGAGGATGAAGCGTCGGTTCACTTTGAAATAAACTTCAAGGTAATAAAATGTGTTTAAAGAGCATTTAGAGGGTGCCCTGTCTTGAATAACTTGGCCTTGTGACTTTTTAATTCTTTTTAAATTTAAATTTAGCACGTGTCTGTATCCTCCTTGTAGCAAGTCAAGCGACACATAAGCTCGTGGAAGAAAATCTAACAAATTTTCTCGTTACTCCCCCTCGTCTCTTACCCCCTTCCTCAAAGGCAAGCACTGTTAACCGTCTGTTTTCTCTTTCTGTCATTCTAATGGACTTTTAAAATGATATTCTGGCCGGGCGCACTGGCTCACACCTGTAATCCCAGCGCTTTGGGAGGCCAAGGCAGGTGGATCACGAGGTCAGGAGATCGAGACCATCCTGGCTAACACAGTGAAATCCCGTCTCTACAAAAGATTCAAAAAATTAGCCAGGCATGGTGGCAGGTGCCTGTAGTCCCAGCTACTCAGGAGGCTGAGGTAGGAGAATGGCGTGAACTTGGGAAGTGGAGTTTGCCGTGAGCCAAGATCGTGCCCTGCTCTCCAGCCTGGGCGAGAAAGCGAGATTCCGTCTCAAAAAAAAAAAAAAAAAAAAAAAAAGATATTCTAAATGTGCATAGTACAAAATCCAAAATGTAGCTGTCTCCCTGCCCACTATCCACCCAGTTTGAAGGAGAATGCAGTTTTTTATCAGTTCTTTTAAGTCCTTACAGAGATAGCCCAATAAGTATTTACTTAGTTACATATTTTACACAATTATTAGTGTTCTCTACATACTACTCCAAATCTTTATTCTCACACAGACTGATAGTCTTTTTCCGTTATGTATATAAAGCAGCCTCATTCTTTCTATTCATCTATTTCATTCATAATTTATTTAACCTGCCATGTTGAAAGATATTTAGATTGTTTTCAAACTTTAAAATGGTGTTACAAATCTAGGTAAATATTTGTAGAGTGAGCCTCTGAAAGTAGAATTTCTGTATCAAGGGAGTGTGCATTCCTAATGTTGATATCTATTCTTTTTCCCCCCTAAAGACATTGTTTCAGTTTGATTTCCCTCTAGGATTTTCTGGTCCTGCCTGCACCTTCCACTCCCTCCAAATTTGTTAATAATATAATTGGGATTGAATTACATATGTTTCCCCACCCATGACCAACATTATGTGTTATTCAACTTTGAGAATTTTGGCAATATGACAGGTAGTTGTATTTATTATTCTCTTATAATTAATGAGCTTGAGCATATTAAGGCCTATTTCTATTTTCTTTTATCAATTGTCTGTTCATATCCTTTGTCTGCTTTTCTGCTGAGTTACTGGTCTTTTGTTGTTTGTTTGTTTGTCATTCTTTATACCAGCGTTTCCCACCCAGTGAGCCACAGAGTTGCAAATGGGTACTGACCTCTGGCCCCAGGGTGACCAGTGGGACTAAGCCAGCCTGAGAAGTCCATATTCTGTGTGCACCATAATCTGGAAACATTTAGCCCCAAGTCTGTGCACTGAACCACTATACATGCGTCCTCTTAGGTGTGAGGGTGGATTTAATATATTTTATCAACTGCAGTGGTCCTCAACGATTTTGGCACAAAGGACCAATTTCGTGGAAGACAATTTTTCCGCGAATGGGGAGTGAGGGGGATGTGATGCTTTGGGAATGAAACTATTCCACCTCAGATCATCAGGCATTATATTCTCATCAGGAGCATGCAACCTAGATCCCTTGCATGCACAGTTCCCAATAGGGTTCGCCCTCCTTTGAGAATCTAATGCCACTGCTGATCTCAGGCGGTAATGCTCGCTTGCCCACCACTCAGCTCCTGCTCTGCGGCCTGGTTCCTAACAGGCTGCGGACCAGTACCCCCACAACCAGGGGTTAGGGAACCCCGATAGAGGAAGCGTTCACCAATTCCCATTTTCCTAAGAGTTTTTAGGAAGATTACATATTGAATATTTCAAATGTCTTTTCAGCATACACATTTGATTTTTAACTTATATTTGGTTAATAAGGTGAAATATATTAGTAAATATTCTTATCTGGAATTATGTTTTCCATGTTTATAAAAAGTTTAAAAATAAAATTCTTTTTTTTTTTCTTTTTGCACTCTCGTTGCCCAGGCTGGAGTGCAATGGCATGATCTCAGCTCACGGCAACCACCGCCTCCCGGGTTCAAGCAATTGTCCTGCCTCAGCCTCCCAAGTAGCTGGGATTACAAGCACGTACCACCATGCTGTGCTAATTTTGCATTTTTAGTAGGATGGGGTTTCACTATGTCGGTCAGGCGGTCTCAAACTCCTGACCTCAGGTCATCTGCCCTCCTCGGCTGCCCAAAGTGCTGGGATTACAGGTGTGAGCTACTGCGCCTGGCCCCAAAATAAAATTCTATGAAAAGATTTATAACAATGAAAAGCAGTTCCTTTACCCATTTCTTTTCAACTCCCAGTTCTACCTGTTAATTAATGTGCCAATGTTGTGTGTGATTTGTTGATGTCCTGCAATAGTAACTGATGATTTTTGCGTCTTACATCTTCAGGACCACTTTCCCATCCACGAAGTCTCACAGTAGAATTTTATTACCAAGAATCGATGTTTACATGATTTCAATTAAGTAAATATTGTTCACTGCAAAGCCAAGTAGTAGATTTAATACATTAAAATACTTAAACTTGCATATTTTTACTTGCTTATTTTTTCTTCACGTAATTTCCCTGTATGACTCTGTTGCATTTTGTTCACATCTGCCTCACGCTTGTGAACCGTGTGTTCCAAATGCTCAATGTATCAGATCATCTGTCAATTCCATTTTGTCCCCCCAAGTTCTCAAGACTTGGGCCTCTTGAGGCTCATTAGGCCTCTACACAGATGACATCCAGGGATTTCCACTTGTCATTTTTTTTTCTCTATTAAATACCCTGTTTCTTGGCTCCCTTGCCTTCTTCATGTTCATTTTTTTTTTCTCCCATTGTAGTGGAATAAATCCTTATAGCTTCCTATGCAAGGGTTTGTGGCCAGTAAAATTGGTGATTTCCTGTAGAACCATCCATTGCGTAATGACAGGGATAGGTTCTGAGAAATGTGTTGTTGGGTGATTTCGTCCTTGTGAGAACACAGCAGAGTGACATACGCAAACCTAGATGGCTCAGCCTGCTACACCCCTGGGCTGTATGGTCTAGCCTATTGCTCCCAGACTACAAACCCGTATAGCAGGTGATCGTACTGAATATTGCTGGCAACTGTCACACAATGGTAAGCATTTATGTATCTGAACAGATTGAAAAACAGAAACCGTACAGTAAAAATACGGTACAAAAGATTTAAAATGGTACACCTGTACAGGGCGCTTACTCTGAATGGAGCCTGCAGGACTGGAAGTTGCTCTGGGTGAGTTGCTGAGTGAGTGGTGGGTGAATGTGAAGCCCTAGAACATTGCTGTACACGACTGCAGACTTTATAAACACTCTACACTTTGGCTACACTAAATTCATTTAAAGAATTTTTTTCTTCAATAATAAATTAACCTTAGCTTACTGTTAATTTTTTTTTTTTTTTACTTTGTACACTTTACTATTTGTAAACTTTTTATAATAACACTAAAAACACAAACACATTGTATGGCTATATAAAAATATTCTCAGCCGGGCGCAGTGGCTCAGGCCTGGAATCCCAGCACTTTAGGAGGCTGAAGTGGGCAGATCACCTGAGGTTGGAAGTTTGAGACCAGCCTGACCAACATGGAGAAATCCCATTTCTACTAAAAATGCAAAATTAGCCGG
>NW_012113697.1:353136-359562 GCF_000951035.1 Colobus angolensis palliatus | reverse complement strand
GAACTCCTGACCTCAGGTGATCTGCCCACCTCGGCCTCCCAAAGTGCTGGGATTACAGACATGAGCCACCACACCCGGCCAGCTTAGCGGTTTTGTTTCATGAGTTTGTTTTTCTGGAGTGTGTGGTGATTTTTGCTCTTCTCTTTGTATTGGAAATTTCCTCTTTGCCTGTCTGTGGATGCGGTTTATCGTCTATATCTCTTGCTCTTGGTGAATGTGCAGAGGGGTTTAATGGATATGGACAGGTCTCTATCCCTCTTTGGCTGCAGCAGTAGGCTCCAGGGTACCTCCTTCTTTCTGAGCCCCAGTTACCCATCACACTATCTGCAGTCATGGCTTCTTGCTGCATAGCAGAAGTTGAGATTGGGGGAAGGGGCTGCCTTACCTGCCTGGCCTTCCAACTAATTGCCCTGAAGAAAGCCCCAGGACTCCGCCTGTGCCCGTGTTTCTACCTGGACTCTGGGCCGGGGGCTTCCTCGCCCCACCACATCTGCACAGCAGCCTTTTTCTGGGATGCCCTCTGGTTTACATCTTCTGCTCTTCTGGTCTGCCCCCACCTTGGAGAACTGCCTCTCCCTATCCTTACTGACTCATCGTACTCATCTTATTTCTTGGTGCTGTCATGAACTTAATATTTCAAGTCATTTTTATCTGGATGTTCACTCCAACCCCTTGTGGTGCCCTTCCCTGGCTCTTCATAATGACTTCTTGAAAGCTCTCCGAGTCAGGCCAGGTTGCTTCTGAGCTCCACATCAAGCTGGTACAACTCATACTTATGAATAGTGCCGAATAGTTCTCCACGCTTGAGTCATTCACAACTACAAGGGCCCAAACAGACAAAACGGATCCTTACAATGCATGGAAGGTGCTTTTCTCCACAAGCTGCTGGATCAATGAAGCCTGTCATTTCTTGCATACTGCAGCTTCTCAAGCACTTTCCTGGGACTCCAAGGAGACCAACGTGTTCTGGCGCCATGAGAAGAAACACTGGCAGTTTTGATACCAGTGCCATAAAGAATCAATGCACAGCCATGAAGTGCAGAGAGACATAAGGCGTCCTTTTGTTCAGCTGCAATTAGTGCATTCCAGGAGAGCCAGTTCTGAGCAGGGGGCAGAGGGAGTAGCCACAAAATGGCCTTTGTCCGAACTCCCATAAAAAAATTCCAGCCAGTGGGAGTGAACACAGACACAGTCCAGAGAGTCGATTGTAGATGTCCCGGATTTTGGCTTTTACAGTAAAGCTATTCCAGGAATTCATGGACTGTGGTCTCTTGAAGGAGGAGGAAAGCAAATACCTCCTCAAGAAAAGGTGCCACTTGCAGAAAAGTTGATTTTTATGGTTGAGGATTTATTGCTTACTAAGAACTTGGTATCTAGAAAATTGGGTGAGTTTTTGTTAGTGGTGTATAGATATAGCCAAAGAAAAGCACTTCATCCTTTATCTTACCCTCACGCCTATCCTTAGTTCTCTCATACACACATAGAAATGTGAATTCAGCTAAATAATCTTAAAACTGTGTTACATCTTTGGAATTACAGGTATACTTGTAAAACCTGGTCACTAGGTAGGTATTATTCTTCCTACTTTAGAACTGGGAAAATGAAAGATCCAAGAATTTAGGTACCTGGATGAAGGTCAGCTGGCAGAGCTGAAATTCTAACTCAGATCTGTCTACCTGCACTATCTGCATTCCAGATCTACCACACAGGAGCCTTACTTCTAAAAAGAAATATTAGCATGGTGGTGGGACTGCCCGGGTCCGAATCTTGCCTCATTTGCCCAAAAGCTATGAGATAAGCACATCTCTGTACTTTGTCTTTCCCGACTTTATGATAGACATGATGGTCATGCCTCCATCATCACTGGAGCACAGAACTCTGGAAGCATTTAATGATGTAAGATGTGGCAGGCATAGAACAAACAGTACCTGGTACTTAATGAACAGCAAATGGACCTACTTCAATTGTGTCAAGGGCCACAGAGGAAAAGCCTAGCCAGGATCAATAGGATGAGCTTTGAAAGACTTTTCCAGCTTGGAAGCATTTGCAATGATGCATTCGTTTTGAGTCACTTTGGGTTAATTACATACAATCAGAAGGTGGCTGGTCAGATGAATGATGTACTTTTTCTACTCAGGCATTAACGGAGCTCAGATACCATCTTAAGTGCTGACCACCGCTAGGCAGAGTGACGAATACAGGCAGAGAACACCCTGGTCTTGCTTTCCTTTCTTCTGAGAAGATAAGAATTGTTTCATAGACTCTAGGGAGAGAGTGTGCTAGGAAGCACCTTGAGCAAAAGTCGTAGGATCTAGACCTGAGGCCATCTCAGTCACTAAATGGGGGATCTTAATTTCTTCATCTCTATAGATAGGGAGGGGAAATGAACTCACATTGGAATTTTCTTATAAACCTAGAAATACATAATTCTGCAGTTCCGTTTCTTTGCAAAAATAAATGAACTTCATTTATCTCAAGGCCAGACTCCAACCAACCACCATACAAATTAGAAAATTCAATCTTTGAATGATGAATGGCATCTCAAATCGAATTGGAAAACCTTTAAGAGGTCAGACCGGAAACAGTAAGAACAAACCTTTGCAAAATAATAGCAGATTACAGTAAGACACAGCTGAGTTCTTAGGTGGTGAATTCACCTTCTTGCCTAGTACAGAATTTTTTTTTTTAGAATTTCATCTTTGGCCAGGCGTGGTGGCTCAAGCCTGTAATACTAGCACTTTGGGAGGCTGAGGCAGGTGGATCACGAGATCAAGAGATCAAGACCATCCTGGCTAACAAGGTGAAATCCTGTCTCTACTTAAAATACGAAAAAAAAAAAAAAAAATTAGCCAGGTGTGGTGGCGGGTGCCTGTAGTCCCAGCTACTCAGGAGGCTGAGGCAAGAGAATGGCGTGAACCTGAGAGGCAGAGCTTGTAGTGAGCTGAGATCTGGCCACTGCACTCCAGCCTGGGCCACAGAGCGAGACTCCGTCTCAAAAAAATAATAATAATAAATAAAATAAAAAAAAATAAATATGTTCATTGTGATTTGCCTGGTTTACTTTTTTATCATAGGTCTGCATGAGTAATGTGTTGTGCTATGACATTACAAAGACTATGACGTCACTAGGTAATAGGAACTTTTCACCTCCGTTATAATCCTATGGGACATCCGTTATATGCGGGTTCATTGTTGACTGGAATGTCTTTATGTGGCAAATAATTGTATTCTAAAAACGTCATTATTCTTCACTTATACACTTGATTAGCTATTTGTCTCACTATTAAATTCTAGTTTGAAAATATTTTTCCTTCTGCCTTCCAAGGTTGTGTGAAAACACATTGATTCCCAATTCTTTCTTTATGAGACCTGGTTTCCCTCTTTCATCTTTCAGTGTCTTTTCTTAATTCCTATTGTTCTGAAATTTAATAAAAGATAGACTTGTCATGAGTTGGTTGTTGTCATTTTTATTTGTTCACTTTGTTTGTTTTACTTGTAATAGTTCTTGATCCTTGCTTATCCCTTATTACCCAGACTGTCATGTCCTTCAGTTCTAGAAAGTTTTCTTGCACCATGTCTTAGACAATTTCCTCCTCTTCATTTCCTCTGGATCGCCTATTAGATGAATTTTGTTTTTCTTAAATAGATGCTTTAGGCCAGGCACAGTGACTCACGCCTGTAATCCCAACACTTTGGGAGTCCAAGGAGGGTGGATCACTTGAGTCAGGAGTTCGAGACCAGCCTGGCCAACATGGTGAAAACCCATCTCAACTAAAATTACAAACATTAGCCAGGTGTGGTGGTGCATGCCTGTAATCCCAGATACTCGGGAGGCTGAGGCAGGAGAATCACTTGAACCCAAGAGGTGGAGGTCGCAGTGAGCCAAGATTGCATCACTGCACTCCAGCCTGGGAGATAGAGTGAGACCTCATCTCAAAAAAACAAAAATCTTTTGATGTTCTTATTGTTTCTCTATAATTTTCCATTTCTTTGCATGACATCTTTACAATTTTAGAAGATTTTCTCAATTGTATTTCCCAGTTTCCTCTAATGTTTATTTTGCTGTGATACTTTAAATTTCCAAGGGCCTTTATTGTCTGATTTGTTTTTTCTGAGAATCAGGTTTTTATTGTATGAATGCATGTCACCTCTCACCTCTTTGGAGACATCAGTGTTACAGTATTTTTGAAGGTTTCTTCTCTGTCCTGCATAATTTCTTACCTGGTTTCTTATGTTTGTTTTGGACCCTTCCCCCAAATGTCTGATGAAACTTGATTGCCCATGTATGTTTCAGAGTCTTGGGGGCACTAAAAAGATGACTGCAGGCTCAAAATACACAGCCAAGACTTGTCAAGCAGCAGCTGCCACACTTGGGCACCTCCAGGTTTCAGTGAATGGAGCTATTTCCTCTGGGTCAGAATTTTCCAAACCACGTCCTTGTACGTGGCTGTGGGCATATTGTGAGCAGAGTCAGGGAAGAGAGCAGAAGGATGCAGAGCTTCATTTCATACCCATTTTCATCGCTGTACCACACCACCTCATTGTACCTGAAATGTCCAAGACCAGAACTCCTTCTATCTAATCTGTCTGTGAAATAAACCTGCAACTTTCTACATGGAGCAGAGGTCAGGCAAGAGCAATCTGGAGACCCCCAACTCTGGAGGAAGTCTGTGCTCCTGTAGCCTTTCTGCAGCCCCTAGCTTGCCTCCCACTTTCTGTGGGACCTGATGCTTTCAAGACCAGACCCTCTAAACAGTTTTATGGACTCTATGAATGAAGTCACCTGTTTTCTTCCAGTATCCCCTACTCAACTAAATTTAGAATGCAGTTTTTGCCTCTTTGCTAAGTCAGTTCCTCTCTGCCATCTGTTTTCCATATTCCAGAAACTGGTTTAAATCTCTCACGCACTGGTGGCTCCTGTCTTGTCTTCTGAGTCCTCCTGGGCTTGAGTAACTTTTGTGTTTCTATAATGTTATGTTAGAGTGGTCTTGGGTGAAGAGTAGGAAAAAGAAAAAAGACACACATAGATATTTGATCTGCTATGTTTTAATAGGTGTTTTGTTTTTCCTTCTACTCTTGTCCAGTTTCAAAGTTACGCTTGTGGCATGAATGGAGAACGTTTGCATTTTTTTCTATGCTCTGGGAGAGTTAATATCACACAGCCTCTGGTAGAATGTGTCCAAAAAAGGATCCGAGCCTTCTATCTTTTTAAGGGTTAGATTTTTTACTGCCTTTTCAATTTTTCTGTGGTTATCATTTTATTTGCATTTTCTACCTCTCCTCAAACCATCTCAAATTTTGATATTTGGAGCTCCTGAATCTATCGTACCTTTTATTATATTCTTTCAATGGTTTGTTCTGTAGCATAAAAATCAGGGACATGGTATGAATAGTCACAATAGTCAAAAGGTATAAACAACCCAGTGTCCACCGACAGACGAATGGATAAACAAGGTGTGGTATTTCAGGCAAGGGAATATTATTCAGCTTTAGAAAGAAAGGAAATTCTGACATATGCTACAACATGGCTGAACCTTGAGAGAATAATGCAGACTGAAATAAGCCAGCCAGAAAAGGACAAATACTGAATGATTCCACTTATATAAGAGACCTAGAGTAGTTAAATTCATAGAGATAGAAAGTAGAATGGTGGTTGCCAGGGGCTGGGTTGAGTTGTGGTGGGAGGTTGTTTAATGGGTACAGAGTTTGGGATTTGCAAGCTAGGAAGAGTTCTCTGGATGGATGGTGGTGATGGTCACACAACAATATGAATGTACTTAATGCCCCTGAACTGTACACTTCAAAGTAATTAAGATGGTAATATATTTTACAACAAATTAAACTTGCTTAATTTTAAATTTAAGAAAAAATTAGGAAGACTTTCTTGGTTTGGACATTTAGCCCACTGATTTAGTTTTCACATTTGGTTATTCATTCACTATACTGAAGTTTCTTAAAAGTCATCTTATTTTAAATTTGTAAAATTTCTACTTGGTTCTGGTTTTATATCAACTATTCTTATTTTGTGGCAATTCCCGGCAAGTAACCCATCATAAGATGTTAATAATCTTTAAAG
Organism: Colobus angolensis palliatus; assembly: GCF_000951035.1. Classification (NCBI taxonomy): domain Eukaryota; kingdom Metazoa; phylum Chordata; class Mammalia; order Primates; family Cercopithecidae; genus Colobus; species Colobus angolensis. Next base: position 353,486 of record NW_012113697.1, on the reverse strand, counting down.
TATTTGGTCTTTTTCACTATTTCCTTAGAAGATAATTTCCTTCTCCGCCTTGTTAAGCTTGGTGTTTTGTTGGGTTTTTTGTTTTTGTTTTTGTTTTTATTTTGTTTTTGTTTTTTGAGATGGAGTTTTGCTCTTGTTGCCCAGGCTGGAGTTCAATGGTGTGATCTCGGCTCACCGCAACCTCCGCCTCCTGGATTCAAGTGATTCTCCTGCCCCAGCCTCCTGAGTAGCTGGGATTACAGGCATGCACCACCATGCCCAGTTAATTTTGTATTTGTAGTAGAGACAGGGTTTCTCCATGTTGGTCAGGCTGGCCTCGAACTCCTGACCTCAGGTGATCTGCCCACCTC
>NW_012113697.1:314424-352511 GCF_000951035.1 Colobus angolensis palliatus | reverse complement strand
AAGACAGAGTCTCACTCTGTTGTCCAGGCTGGAGTGCAGTGGTGTAATCTCGGCTTACTGCAAACTCCGCCTCTTGGGTTCAAGTGATTTTCCTGTCTCAGCCTCCCGAGTAGCTGGGATTACAGGTGCCTTTCACCATTCCCAGGTAATTTTTGTATTTTTAGTAGATACTAGGTTTTGCAATGTTGGCGAGGCTGGTCTCGAACTCCTGACCTCAGATGATCTGCCTGCCTCAGCCTCGCAAACTGCCAGGATTACAGGCATGAGCCACCGTGCCCTGCCTGAATCTTGAGGTGACAAATACATTTTAGTGACCAGAGCAACTCACAAATACGGAATCTGCAAATAATGAGGATTGATTGTAGTTTGAAAACTATGGTCTTAAATAAGGAAGCAGAATAATATACATGTTAAGAGCAAGAGTTTTAGAGGAAGACTCCCTGTGCTCAAATCCTGGCTTAACCATATACTAAGTGGGCAAATTCTCCTTCATGTATTGGCTTTATTTCCTATGAAATTGGACAATAAAAGTATTCACTACATAGGACTGGCATGAGGAACAAAAGAGTTAAAATGTATAAAGTTCTCAGAACTGTGCCTAGCATGTAATACATGCTCACAAACATTAGCTGGTTTTCCTCACCTCCCTCCCCTGCCCTGCCTTCCTTGAGGGAGCTAGAGAAAGAAAAATAACCCCAAACTGAGAAGACCCCATTTTAGATTTCCATACTTGAAAAAGCAGAAGCGATTCCCCCATTTTCCATCTAACAAAGAAAAACTCAAATAAACCATTAAAATATTCAGTTGGATAATAAGTATGCATACTTGTGAGTTTCTAGAAGTTTCTGAGACTATTTCCCCATTCACTTCTGTAATAACTTATTTCCACTGAACTTCCATATATCATTTGCTTTTTATGAAGCTTGATACTCTGCTCACTGGAAGAGTAGGAAATGGGAATGAAGCCCATGTTTACACAACATGTGGCAATACCTTCTTGGCCCAGGGCTCAAAGGTATGATTCACTGTGTCATACATAGCTGTTTAATCCCCAGATAAGTCTTCAAGAATGCACCTGCCTTACAATCTGGATCATGTAGCAGAAGAACCACCATCAGGTGACACCTCACCCACATCACAATTCCTTTTTCTTAGAGAATAAATAAACTCTTTTTTATAAGATTGAATTTGCAAACTGATGTGTATGGCTAGAGAGTAGCTGAGAAACAAGAGATAAGAAAATATACAACTAACATCATTACTAGTAATTTCAAGGATTTATTACTAAAATTAGTAACATTCACTTTAAGATTACTTTCATCTAGTAAACAAGATTCTTGAAGGTATCAAAAGAAAGAAGATTTCTGGTTAGAGTTGGTGTTTGTAATAATAATAATAATAATAATAATAATAATGATAATAAAAAACGTTATTCTTACCACCGTCTGTTATTAACATTAGAGCTGGTCCTGTCCCTCTTTCCAAGGATGATTGAGGTGACCAAAGAAGGATGAGGGCAAGACAGTTTGCAGGAGATGGTACAAGGCTTATAAAGGAAGCTGCTTTCAGCTCAGGAATGGGAAAAGATAGCCACATACATTCACAGCTTGCATCTTCATTTGAAATTACAGCATCAGAATACCTAGGAAATAGTAGCACAGGGGTAGCAAATACATAAATTCACCATATCAGCTTGTGTTCTTTGGCGATGATCTCTGGAGCCCTGTTGGAAGGGTTGGAGTGCAGTGGTGGGATCTTGGCTCACTGCAACCTCTGCCTCCTGGGTTCAAGTGATTCTCCTGCCTCAGCCTCCCGAGTAGCTGGGATTGCAGTTGCCCTCCACCATGTCCAACTAATTTTTGTATTTTTAGTAGAGACTACATTTTGTAGTGTTGGCCAGGCTGGTCTCGAACACCTGACCTCAGGTGATCTGCTAATTTTTGTATTTTTAGTAGAGACTAGGTTTTGCAATATTGGCCAGGCTGGTCTTGAACTCCTGACCTCAGGTGATCTGCCCACCTCGGCCTCTGTGGGATACAGTGCCAAACCATAAATTGGGAAATTATGACTCCACCTGGGTGCTGTGCTGCTTTTTATGCTGTGATGCTCCACCTGATGCTTGTTATGCATCAGTTCATTGCTTCCTCACAATGGGCATGTGAGGAATGCCCATTTTATTGAAGAAATATCCACAAGATCCCATTGATTAACAAAGCTAATTGCTAATACATGTCCTTGGATATCATCAAGGTGTTTCTTTAGTCAAAACCCCCTGGCTGAGAGCCAATACATTTGAATATGGTAGCTCCTGGTTACACCACTTGATATCCATGGGACCTTGGACACTTTTCTTTAACCTCTCTATACCTCCACTTCACCTAATAGAAGTAGTAATAGATCCCTGTTGCAGGGTTGCTGTGACTACGATAGTGTTATGGAAAGTCTTAGCATACTGCATGGCAGACAGCAAGTGCCCAATAAAAATGTCAGTTTGTATTATTGCCATTATTGGCTTTCCAGGGTGCACTGAGAGTCACTAATGCTGCATTTCTGGCACCACCCAAGCAGTTAGTATCCAAAGTCCCTTGGTGGGAACGTACTGCAGACTCAGCCAAAAGGGACGTAGCTGACGCTTGGTGGATAAACTTTTATCAGACTAAGTAAAACTGCACCTCAGGTCCCAATCATAAGTCTTTATGGAAAATCATCAAACTATACCAAACAGTACAAAACTCCTTTACCGATTTTCTTAGGAATTATATTAGGTATATAATTGGAATACATGTTATTTCATTTTATGTATTCCATCTTTTCCTGTGAATTGATCACTCCTGCCTCTTGGGGCTCCAGCAGCCGGCCCGCAGCTGTCTTAAGCACTTGTCAGATTTTCTGACCCAGTGAGGTTGGCATCATTATAACCACTTTAAAAATGGGAAAATTAATGTTTTCAGAGCTTAGGTAAACTTGCCAAAGTCCACAGAGCTAGCAAGCGGCAGAGCAGGCTTCATCCCAGGCACCAAAGCCTGTTCTCTAAACCGAATGGTACACTTCTAGCATGGCGTTTGCAGTGGCTACATTGTGTATTCATTGTATCCACTGTGACTGAAACATCATTTATTTGACCAATCCCCCATTATTGTGCATTTAGAATGTTGCCAGTTTTTTCACTATTATACCTGTGACACCAGATACCCTTATACACTCTTTGGTTATTTTCTTAAAACAGTGTTCCTAGAAGGGGAATTGCTGGATTAAAAGGCTTTCTGAGGTTTTAAAGTTATGGATAAATAACGTTAGATTGGCCTCCAAAAATAATCTATCATTTAAAACTCCCACTAATGATAAAGTGTTAATTTCCCTTTTCTTGATTGTGTATTCCTTTAATCAACAAGATACTTAAGCACCTATTAAGCAAGGCACTGATTAACCATAGTGCATTTATATGTGCTGATTTTTTTATAATTATAATAGGTGAAAAATTATACATTTGTTTAGAGGTCCTCCAATAATCCAAGAGAAAGGCAGCTAAGAAAATTCTACAGAAGAGGAAACAGATATGCAGTGAGTTTCGGTAGCACATCCAAGGTCGTGCAGCTGGTGAGGACACAGCCAGGATTAAAGCCATCCGGCTCCAAAAGCAGTGCTCTCGCCCTTCTGCCACCCTGCCAACCCCTGGCACCAAGAGTATCCAAGGGTTTTTGTGCAACTTCCTGTCCCTTCCCCACAAGCTACATATTTTGAGCGAAGTCAGTAAAGGGAAACAAGGAGAAGAGCTGATGGAAGAGAAAGTTGAAATGGGGTGATAATTTACAAGCTTCCAGGCTAACCTGAATGTCATGGATATCCTGATTCTGTCTGCCCGAGGAATCCCAGCAGCTGATAGGTGCCAAGGTGATGGCTCTACAGTCCTGTGGCAAATGATATTGAAACTGAATCAGACTCTAGAAATCATCTGCACAAAACCCTTTATTTTTAAAATGTCAATACAGAAGCTCAGAGGGAATGGCTGCCTGGCATCCCGTCAGGTGCTGAGTGATAGCAGCAGAGGGGTTAGAACCCAGGGCTTCTTAAGCTTCAGACCTGTTCTCCTTCCATACATTTTTTTCTGAACAAGCCCAGATGGCTCTTGACCCTTTCCACTAATAAGCAGCCCTCTTCTCATCTTGGCAGTCCCAGTACGAGAAGGAAAGGTGAGGTCCCTGTCAAGTATCTGGGATTTTTATCTCCATCTCTCACTCTTCACAATCCTGCTCATAAAATTTTAAAACTCCTCTATTAAAAAATAATAATAATAATAATCCCAGCCCTCCGGGAGTCCAAAGCAAGAGGATCACTTGTGCCCAGGGGTTTGAGACCAGCCTGAGCAACTTAGGGAGGTCTCATCTCTACAAAATAATAATAATAATAATATAAAACTTTGAAAAGCAAAAACCACCAACAAAACAACAAACTGGAAAAATGTTTGCAACTCATATTCAAATATATGTGCAAATATTAATGAATAAGAAGGTCATACATAAATTTGTGAAAGATAAACAATCTCATGAAAAATGGCAAATGGAGGTAAGCAGCCATGTCAGAAAAACAGAAACACAAATGGCCTTATAAGAAGCAAGGTCTCACTCACAATTAAATTCAAATAAGAATAACAGCAATTACTAAATGATAAAATAGCAAAAAAAAGATATCTCATTTTAAATAAAATTAGCAAATGTTTAGAAAATACCTACCAATCTTTGGGTTCTCTTGCTTCTTTGCCATGTTGTTCCAGTAACAGAAGGAAACGCTTCCCAGTATTTGCTTTACTAGTTAAACAATTTAATCTCCCTAGTCTTAATTCCAGTCAAATGAATAGAATAGTTTGTTTTTCTCCCAATAAATAAAATAAAACCCAGTTCTCATAAGGAAAAGATGTTCTCTTAAAGCATAGCTTGCCTGACCACAGAGTAGGAGAAAAGATTTGCAATACATACATCCCATAAATGATTTGTATGTCCTTCTATAAAGTATTCTTATAACTTAATAAGAAGACAACTCAGTAAAAACGGACAAACTATTTGGACAAACATTTGGCCAAAGAAGATATACAGATAGCAAATAAATAAATGAAAAGATGCTCGGCATCATTAAACCATTATGGAAAAGCAAATTAAAACTATGATGAGCTATCACTACACATTCACTAGAATATCTGTGGTTAAACAGACTGGTATACCAAGTGTTGGCGAGGATGTAGAGAAACTGGAACTCTCAAACTTTGCTAACAGAATGTCAAATGGCGCAACCACTCTGCAAATCAGTTTGGCAGTTTCTCAGAATTGAAATATACGTTAAGAGGATAACAAGATAAATTAGAGACCGGGAGAAAGTATTTTCAAACCACATGTCTGACAAGACTACCATCTGAAATATATAAAGAACCCCCCAAATTAATAAAACAAACAATTTGATTAAAAAGTGGGTAAAAGAGGTGAACACATATTTCACTGAAGAGGATGGACAGAAGACACATAAGCACATGGAAAGATTTCAAAACCATGAGCCATGAGGGAAATGCAAATTAAAACCAAAATAAGATCTCACCACATGCCTATCAGAATAGCTAAAATAAAAAATAATGACAACACCAAAAGTTGGCAAAACCGGTTTACTCACACATTGCTGGTGGGAATCTAAAATGGTACGGCCATTATGGGAAACAATTAGGCAATTTTTTGTTGTTTTTTTGTTTGTTTGTTTGTTTGTTGTTTTTTTGAGACGGAGTCTTGCTCTATCACCCAGGCTGGAGTGCAGTGGCAATCTCGGGTCACTGCAACCTCTGCCTCCCAGGTTCAAGCAATTCTCCTGCCTCAGCCTCCCGAGTAGCTGGAACTACACCACACCCAGCTAATTTTTGTATTTTTAGTAGAGATGGGGTTTTACCATGTTGGCCAGGATGGTCTTGATCTCTAGACCTCATGATCCAGCCACCTGGGCCTCCCAAAGTGCTGGGATTACAGGCGTGAACCACCATGCCCGGCTGGCAGGTTTTTTATAAAATTAAACATACAATTACCAGAGAACCCAGCAACTGCACTCTTGGATATTTAGCCCAGAAAGATGAAAACTCATTTTCACAAAAATCTGTACACAAATGTCCAGCTTAATTCATAACAGACAAAAACTAACAACCAAATGTCCCTCAACCAGTGAATGGTTAAAACTGCACAACCCGCATGTACAGACTGAGATGAATGCACAACTTAGAGAAATCTTAAGGGAATTATTCTGAATGAAGAAAAGTCAATCCCAGGCCGGGCGCGGTGGCTCAAGCCTGTAATCCCAGCACTTTGGGAGGCTGAGACGGGCGGATCACAAGGTCAGGAGATCGAGACCATCCTGGCTAACACAGTGAAACCCCGTCTCTAAAAAGAATACAAAAAACTAGTGGGGCGAGGTGGCGGGCGCCTGTAGTCCCAACTACTCGGGAGGCTGAGGCAGGAGAATGGCATAAACCCGGGAGGCGGAGCTTGCAGTGAGCTGAGATCCGGCCACTGCACTCCAGCCTGGGCGACAGAGCCAGACTTCGTCTCAACAAAAAAAACAAAAAAAAGAAAAAAAGAAAAGTCAGTCCCAAAAGGTCACATAATGTATGATTCCAATTACATAACCTTCTTGGAGTAACAAAAATAGAGAAATGGGAACAAGTTAGTAGGTTCCAGGGCCAAGGGCACGGCTGGGTTGGGCAGAAGGGAGGTGAGTGTGGATGTCATGGGCGCACATATGATCCTCCTGGGGCTGGAACTATTTTGTATCTTGGCTGAGGAGCTGGAACATACACATGTGATAAAATTGAATAGAACTAAGTACAAGTCTACAAAAACGAGTACAAACAAACTGGGGAGATCCACACAAGATCTGTGGATTATATCAGTATCAATATCGTGGTTGTAACATTGTACTATAACTTTGTAAAATGTCACCACTGGGAGGAAATTAGTAAGATATTATTTTTTACAGTTGCACGTAAATCTGTAATTTTCAAAAAATTAAAAGTTTGACATAAAAACATTAAACATACACTTACCATATGGACAAGCCATTCCATTTCTAGGTAATTATTCCAGAACAATGAAAGCTTATGTCTACATGACAGTCCCAGAGCAATGAAATCTTATGTCTACATGATAATCCCAGATCAAGTAAAGCACATGTGTACCAAAACCTGTGCCAAGAAGTTTATAACAGTGTTATTTCTAATAGCCAAAAATTTAAAACAATCCAAATATCTCTCAATAGGTGAGTAGACAGACAAATTTTGGCATACCCACGCAATGGAATCCTACTCAGCCATGAAAAAGAACAAACTATTGCTACACACAACCACACAGATGAATCTTAAAATAATTATGCTTTAGTAAAAGAGTACATACTGTACTGTGTGATTCTCTTCGTTTGAAATCCTAGATAATGAAAACTAATCTATAGTGGCAAGAAACAGATTAATGACTCCCTGGGGAAAGGATTGGGGCAGGAAAGAGTGGGAGGGAGGGATGACAAAATGGGACAAGAAAATTTTGGAGCATAATAAATATGTTCATTATCTTGATTTTGTCACAGATATATATGTATGTATAGTACATGAAGAAACTTAACAAATTGTTTATTATGTATCACTTATACCTCCATAAATAAACAACAGTAACAACGCACAGCTTGCCTTGAAGTTTTCCATCTGACCAATATACCCGGCACTATTCAATTCTTTCCAGTGTCTCCTGCCCCAGCTCTTAGGGATTAGGTTCCTTACAGCGGTGTGTGCTTCTTGACTTGTTGAATTGTTACTGTATGGATTTCCTTCATGTTTCTATATCTTCCTATCAGGTCCTCTTAGGAATTTGTATCAAAAGAACTGGAAATAATAATAATATCATCCCAATAGACTCAAGGCAAGGAGAGCAGAAGCTACTCTCATATGTCATGGAGAAGGAAACTTGAGCTCAGAGCAATTGGATGATCCGCATAAAATACAAGTCCAGGGCTGAAGCATTCTGGTCCAGTGCCCTTTGTAGCACACCTCATGGAACAGGGGAGAATCCTTTTCCTTCTTTCCCCATACTTCAGCCAGAAAGGTCAGGGAATTGTTGAAACCTTCATGAGATGATTCCCAAGAGAGGAGGGGTTGATAATCTAATTGATGCGTCTGAGTCTGAGAAATTCATCGGACCAAATTTGACAAGAGGATGGGTAGTCACTGAATGAAATGTGGAGGATACCCACACATGGGCTCTCTTTCCAGTCCTCTGCCTCCAAGCCTGGGTGATCCCATCTACTCTGGACAGACCATCTTAGATCCGGGGAGCAGAAATCAATTAGGTCTCCTGGACTAAAGCTACATTCAACTGTTCAGTTTTACCGGGGAGTTCTGCCTTGGGAGTGAGGAGGATTTGGTATGTTCTTATGTGTTTCTCACTCTGTCTTGGCAGGGAGAATGGGTGTGTATCAGAATGCAAGCATTAAAAACCAGTTTGCAAATCCCTAACGGCACATCCCCATGGCTCTGCCATGCCCCACCTCCCCCAAAAGTCCAAGACTTGTCTGCAGCTCGGGCTCTCCTTCCCTTTTGGGAGAGAGACGCAGAATCTTAAGGAAGGTTAACTTTATAATCCAAGTGGATTCCTCAGAGCTTCTCGAATAGGGTTAGTGTGGCAAAAGCTGCTAGTTGACTACATTAACCCTTCCCTCCTTGGTAACAGAACCCCAACTGGGTACTTTGCTAACTAAAAAAAAATAGACTATTTCCAGGCTTCCCTGCAGTTAAGTATGGCCTATGATCATGAGACCAAGTTCTGGCCACTGAGACATGAGTGGGAGTGCTGTGTGGGGCTTACGGAAGGAAGGCTACTTATAAGAGCTGCCTGAGATGAGAGGGGATTGTCTTTCCTCCTTTCTGTCACCTGGAATGTGGAGGTCTTGGCTGAAGTTCTGTTAGTCCTCTAGGACTAAATAATGAGGGAGCCACGTCCTGAAGATGGTGGAGCAGAAGATAAGAGCTTGGCATCCTGATGCCCACGAGCCCTCCAGCCTGAATCACCCACTTCTGGACAATGTGTGTGCAAGAGAAATAAACTTCTATCTTGTGTAAGTCACTGTTATTTCTTGGGTTTCTGTTGGATACACCTAATCCTAATCTTAAATTAATGAGCCTTCCCTCTTTCTTTCCATAGCTAGCACTTTGGTGGCTCATTGCATTCTGCTGGATTATCTCTTTACACGTATTTACATTTCTCTACTAGTCTATGGCTTTGGTAAGAGAGGGGACCATATATTAGTCATCTGCAGGTGCCTGGTACCTTCCTGCCTTGCACACAGCAGGTGCCTTTTGAATGTGTTTGAATATTTGAAGGAGAGAAGGTTCAAGATGAAATTCAAAAGCTGTCTGGAGTTGGAATGTCCTATAATCTTCACCCTCTTGCTCCTCTATAGATGATTCATGAAGACCAGCCTCAGGGCTTTCCTTGCTGGCAAACTCAACTAGCAGGGCCCAGAAATAAGGGTGTAAAAAAGCCATTGTTGGCTCCCCTCCCACCCCTCCAGGACCTTCCCCCTCACTCGCAGATGACAAAGCCAAGGCTTTGTTTAGGCAAAGTGCAACATTACATTTCTGACCTCTCAGTCCCCAACCAAAACTCTAGAAATGGAGGAAAAAAAAAAAGTCTCCATTCTCCCATTATTCCTTGCATATCCAAGTCAACATTTGTTTAAAACATCCAGACACTATTTTGGTATAGTTTTCTCCCTCTTAGATTTCTACCCTGGTATTGAACCTTCTAACTCCTCTTCTATCAGCTGCACATTCAACATTTCCATCTCTTTATTTACTACTCTCCTTTTTTCTGTAAATGAATTCATTAAATAAAATTATGTTGGGAGCACCTAATTAATGCTTCACATTGTACAAGGTGCTTGGAATATGAAGACAAAAAATATGATTTCAAGTTGGGTTTCTCCACTAGATGTAAACAAACAAAACACAATTTGGCTGGTAGCTATCCTGGCGCTCAGAGCCACACACAGTGGTGGCCTTGAGGAAGAACTCCCTAAGCTTTTTCCAGACAGTTGAGAGAGGCCTGGCAGTGAGAAGGACTTCCTATTTGAACTACCTGGGGAAGAAGAGTATTTGTGGGTAAGTTGATATGGTTTGAATGTTTGTCCCCTCAAGATCTCATGTTGAAATACGATTTCCATGTTGGAGGTGGGGCCTGGTGAAAGGTGATTGGATCATTGGGGCAGATCTCTCATGAATGGCTTGGCACCATCCCTAGTTATAAGTGAGTTCTCATCCAGTCAGTTCATGCAAGACCTGGTTGTTTAAAAGAGGCGAGGACACACACTCCCTTGCTCCCACTCTTGTCATGTGATATACCAGCTCCCTCATGCCTTCCGCTATGATCATAAGCCTCCTGAGGTCCCACCAGAAGCTGATCAGATGCTGGCACTGAACTTCCTGTACAGCTTAAAGAGCTGAGAGCCAATAATTTTTTCTTTATAAATTACTCAGCCTTCGACATTTGTTATAGTAACACGGTAACAGTTTGACACACAAGTTGAATCCCTCTTAGCCAGAAAATAAGAAGAATACATTTTCATATGAAAGCAAATAAGTTGGACATTAACACCCTACTTGAGGGAGATACAGAGAGGAGTCCAGGTATGAAAAGTCTTAGGCTCCTTCTGCCTCTTCTATTCATTCATTTATGGGAATTTCCAGTTGAAGTCTAACCGCGAAGGAGCCTGACCAGGAACCATGGGATCCTCTGGATTTGGCAAACTGGACTGATTATCCAGAGCCAAGCTGAATACGGATGTCCTGGCTGCTGCAGCTAAAACACTGTGGTCAATCCCAGAAAACTGTCAAGGCAACTGCCAAGGACATCTCCCAGCTGCTATGTCCTCAAGCTGCAGTGAGAAGGCGTAGGTTAACTATTTAACTCTGGCTCCTGACTCAGTCCTTTAGGCTTGTCCGTGGGCACTCCCTTGGATTCAGGACTGGGCATGATGCTTTTTGCTCTGTGACCACAAGGTAGTAAGATGTGTTCACAACATCCTAGAGAGTTAGGGCTGAAGTTGACTTCATCATAATGTGGCTGGGCCCTTTATTTTATAGAGGAGGAAGCTACAGCACAGAGAAGAGATGTGACTCATTCTATGAGCTAAGAACTGTGCCCTGGCCAAGTAGTGCTGGTGTAGCCAAAGATGGGTGGTCCAAACATCATCTAGAAAGTGTGTTCGTGTTTATCCAGCTCTCCACTGTGGAAGGAGGCAGGGAGGGGATGCCTCTGACAACTTCAACCAAACCCAACACTGGTGTGGCCCGTAGTGGAGTAATATGCCTCCCGGTGAATGCAAGGCAACCTCTAAGCCTAATCTTTTCATTGCTCAGAGTATTTGTTCACAAAACACTCTTGACTACTAGATCCCAAGGTGTCTTGATCATAGAACACAAGATCCTTGGAAAATTATAGGAAGCCATAGAGATAGATATCCTACTGTAGCCTCATATTCATTGGCACATCAGACCCTTATGAGTTTGGTAAATGTGAATTACTTTTCCCAGAGTGAGATGGTCCTTGTGTCCATCCTTCTGCAAGAGTGACCCCACAGGCTCTGCCTGGAGGAGCCAATGAGATCTTCTCACTCTACTACCTCTCAATGACAACAAGCAGAAGATAGCTTCTCTCATCTAGTGGATGTTAGGTGATTTTGGTGAGTGTTGTCTCAGAAAAGTAGTGAGTGAGTATTTACGCCTCATGCACCACCAACCATGAACACCGACCATATATAAGGAGGCAGATCATAGAATCCCATTCTTTATCCAGTAGCTGGTTAGTCTTCAGATGCCCCCAAAGCCCCATTCTCTACCCCTCCTTCTTCTGAGTGATCCCTCTTTTCTCTTCTTTCTGTGCTCCAGGCTCCAATAAGTTTTCTTATTCTTCCTTTCCTAATAAAATGTCTCTCAGAAAAAATTATCTGAAAAATGCCTTGGGGGCAATATCTGAGGCTCTGATCTCTCCTCTCCATTCCCTCCACCCCTGGCTTTATTCAGTCCTGCCCCTTTCCACACCCAGATATTGAAACAGCCCTGCAACTGGTTTCACTGCCTTCATTGCTATCTGATTCAGCTCTGTTCTCATCAGGACACTTCCTTACCTAAATATATTCAGTGGCTCCTCACTGCATATGGAATCCACTCTAGACTCCTGTGCCAAGTCTTGCACAAACTGAACTCAGTGGTTCTTTTTAGTCTCATCTCTTTCTCTTTCCCCTTCACTGGCCTTCCCTCCAGCCAGCACATCCCCTTGTGTTATTCCAGTTCTTCCTTACACAGCCTTCCATTTCCTGGCTTCATGCTCACTCTACTCGGACTGTTTTTTCCCCAACCCTCACTTCCATTTATCTAAGTCTTATCCATGTGTATGAGTTAGGATTCATTAGGAAACACAGAGACTCGAAATAACAGGTTTAACCATGATCAGAGTTTGTTTCCCCTCATATAGACATTTGGAGACCCAGGCTCCTTCTAGTCCATTGCCCCATCATCCTTAGAATGGTCCAGGATGGGCCAGGTGCAGTGGCTCATGCCTGTAATCCCAGCACTTTGGGAGGCCGAGGTGGGTGGATCACGAAGTCAGGAGTTTGAGAGCAGCCTGACCAACATGGTGAAACCCCATGGCTACTAAAAATATAAAAATTAGCCAGCCATGGTGGTGCATGTCTGTAATCCCAGCCACTCAGGAGGCTGAGGCAGGAGAATCGCTTGAACCCCACAGGCAGAGGTTGCAGTGAGCCGAGATCACACCATTGCACACCAGCCTGGGCGACAGAGCAAGAATCCGTCCTCAAAAAAAAAAAAAAAAAAAAGATGGTCCAGGATGGAGCCTAGAGTTCCATTCACCACATCTGTTATTTCATGAATCTGGGTGCAAAAAAATAAAAAATAAAGAAAGAAAAAGAGGAAAAGGGTGTGTACCAGCTGTCTTTTGGGGATAGTTCCTGGAAAGTGCCACTTCTAACATTTCAGCTTACATCTTTTGAAACTTAATCATGTGATCACATTTAGCTACTACGAAGGCTAGGAAATGACTCAATTCCGGGTGACTGTATTCCCAGTTAAAAATTAGGTGCTCTACCTTTGTAGACAGAGAGAACAGCTCTTCATGTCTGCTACACCCTTTTTCAGTGCTACCTCCTCCACGAGCCTTCTTTCCATCTCCTGAACTCCTAGAGTAGTTTATCTCATCTTTGCTCCTAGCACGTGACACTTCTTACCCTCTTACAGCCACCTATGTTCTTTTATTATGTCTCCTGCTGACCTATGGTCACCTGCAGGGCAGGATTTTGTGCTGAATTCATTTGAATGCCTCCTGTCCTCACCACCAGTGGCTAGAGAGGGGACAATATTTACCAGAGTGGTCCGCAGTTCCCTGGCTGTTGGCAAACCTTCTCATTCTGAGCCACTGCAGATAAGCATCCTTAAGAGCATGGATCTATTTTTACTTTCAGATCCTCTTTTTCTCTTGAATCCAGATGCATGTTCACATGTTGCACCGTGGATGATTTGAGTGATACCCACACAGACTTACCTCTCCCTTCCAACAACTGGGAAGAGCTTTAGCACACCTGGGTCCTCATGCCTTAGGATGGGCTCCCTCCCAGGATCCCCTTCAGGCTCTCATGAAAATACTCTTGCCAAGGTTCACCCCATTCCTCCTTCATGGACATGTCTGGATTCCATCTTAGGCTTGTAAGTGGTTACATAATCATAAGCTATTGCATAAATAATCATAGACTGTTATATAAACAGTACCCAAAGCCTCTGGTGCTGTGCATATAGGGTGTGATAAACATTTGACGGATGGTTAATTATTGCCTCCAGTTTGCCAGTTCTCTGGATCATTTGATCTTAATGCAGACCAGTTTTTGAAATGCCAGCAGATAACCGTGGATTCTCAGGTGAATGTCCAGATGATGACAGTGAGGGGATGTGTTATAGGTAAGTCAATAGAAATCCTGTCATACAAGGGGAAGGTAAGGATAACTGATGGTGTGCAGGCAGAGAAGCCTGTTCTGTCTTCAAACAAAAAATAGTTTCCAGAGTCTTATTTCATGAGCGATGTTAGGTGCTTCTCGGACATTACATCTTAGCCCCACAAGAGCTTGAGGGTATAGGCTCCATTCTGCAGATGAGAAAACTGGCACACAGAGAATAGAACAACTGGTTTGCCCTGCACCACCTAAATCTAGTTTATTTATTTATTTATTTATTTATGAAACCGAGTTTCTCTCTTTTTGCCCAGGCTGGAGTGCAATGGTGGGATCTCAGTTTACTGCAACCTCTGCCTCCCGGGTTCAACTGATTCCCCTGCTTCAGCCTCCAGAGTAGCTGGGATTACAGGCACACACCACCACATCTGGCTAATTTTGTGTTTTTAGTAGAGATGGGGTTTAACCATGTTAGCCAGGCTATAAATCTATATTTTAATTTGAGCTCGGATCTGTCTTATCTGAGCTCAAATTATTATTATCCAAGCAGATCCAGTGGGATTTTTGTAACTGGATGGCCATTTGGATACTTGATGAGCCTTTTGGAACATGCAGGGGTGGATGAGCAACAACCATCCACCATACAGTAAGGTCGTACAGAGAAACCCATACAGAGAGGCCGCTAGGGTTTGGCAGCATCAGAGTGGCCCAGGAGGAAAATGATCCCTTCACTGACGGCTGAACATCAAGGGCAGGTTTGAGCAGAAGCCTCCTGACCAGATGTCGGGAGGCCATGGAGAGGGTTGCATTTCACAAGGTTGGTGTCTGTCTCCCTACTGACTCCAGGACTGTAACCAAAGCAAAGGTTCTTCAGCCAAGAGGAGAGCAGGTTTCTCATGAAGAATGTGGGTGAGAACATGGATTTAAAAAGTCAGTGGAAAACGGCATGACAACTTAGAGCCTTTTGTAATGTACCCTTAAAAATGACTGGGTAGGCCGGGCGCAGTGGCTCACACCTGTAATCCCAGCACTTTGGGAGGCCGAGGCGGGCAGATCACGAGTTTAGGGGATCGAGACCATCCTAGACAAAACGGTGAAACCCCGTCTCTACTAAAAATACAAAAAAAATTAGCCGGGCGTGGTAGCGGGCGCCTTTAGTCCAGCTACTCGGGAGGCTGAGGCAGGAGAATGGCGCAAACCCGGCAGGCGGAGCTTGCAGTGAGCCGAGATGGTGCCACTGCACTCCAGCCTGGGCGACAGAGTGAGACTCCATCTCAAATAAATAAATAAATAAATAAATAAATAAATAAATAAATAACTGGGTAAATTTTATAATAAATTGTATGTCGTGGGTGTTGTACCACAATTTAAAAAAAAAAAGTCAGGAGAAGAAAAGTGACAAATTCATACCTAGACCAAACAATAGGCCTGGTGTGATTTCCAGTATTATAAGAGGGAAGGCTATTTGGTTTCATCCTTTAGACTCTAGGCAAAAAGAAGCAACTTTGGTACAAGACTGGACGTGTCCTGGAATTGGAATAAAGAAGGATGAAAAAAATTAGTCAATAGCATCCTCTGCCCACCCACTGAGCTCACGCAATTAGCTCTGTGATGCAGGTCACCCCGAGTCCAGCTTCCCTGGTAAGTCAAAGGTTTTTCCATCAGGGATTTTGCCATGATAATTAAAAACAACAACTGGGGCTGGGTGCAGTGGCTCACTCCTGTAATCCCAGCACTTTGGGAGACCGAGGTGGGTGGATCACGTGAAGCCAGGAGTTCGAGACCAGCCTGGCTACATGTTGAAACCCCGACTCTACTAAAAATGCAAAAATTACCCAGGCAAGGTGGCAGGTGCCTGTAATCTCAGCTTCGTTAGAAGACTGAGGCAGGAGAATTGCTTGAACCCGGGAGACGGAGGTTACAGTTGGCCGAGATTGTGCCACTGCATTCCAGCCTGGACAACAAAGCGAGACTCTGTCTCAAAAAAAAAGAAGAAGAAGAAGAAAGAAAAAGAAAAAAAGAAAAAAACTGGATTTCTTATGCACTTACTACCTGCCAAAAGGTGCTCTGGTAAGCCTTGTGCTAACTCGGGCTGAGGGACTCAGGGTCAGCATTAGAGAGGAGACAGTTGGGCCTGAAGGAAGGGTGGGAGAGCATAGGGCAGAGAGGACCTAGGGGAGGCTGCAGACCTAATAACTGGGTTGGGGAAGGGTGATGCCCTGCCTTTCTGGACAGGCTCTGCCCTTCTGAATGTGAGCGAACAGCACTTTCAGTTCTCTGTGGTTGGTTGAAGACTGATAACAGATCAAGAAGTCTCTTAAGACCGCATGTATCTTCTGTTTAAATTCAAGTTCATTTTTTGGCTAGGATTCCTTCAATAATTCAAAGAACTGAGACTTTGCTTTCATAAATCTAGTGTTCTGACCTGCCAAAAGTATTTACATTTATGAAGAGCAGCAGTGTCCTTGGGGAGCGAATGAGCAGAGTCACAGGAATGGGCAAGCACTTGCCATGGCCAGGCGAAGGGCTTGCCAGCGTGCTTGCTCTCACCACTACCCCACCCCTGTCCTAGCCCTTCACTGCCATACCCCTTGGTTATAGTCAAAGGCTTTTATCCTGGGCTCCCTGCTACCAGCTTCTCCAGACCCCAGCCTACGCATTCAGGTGCAGGAATGTCTTCCTCAAAGGCTGCTTCGGTCCTTTTGCTTTCTTGCTTCCGAACCCAGCAGAGATCTTCAATCCCCCGTCTGAGCCTCACCACCGTCCTCAGATCCCAGTTCACCTTCATCTCTCATTCCTGTCGCCTCTCACTGTCTTCATTAGCGCCAGCCAAGCCCATCTCATTAACAACCACCGCAGACAACTGGTGTTTTCTGGCATCTGTGCTTTGTCATGAGTCACTTCCCCCATTATAAAACCTCCTCCCTCTTCATCAATTCAGGGCCACCACCTCCTGCAGGACCCAGCTCACCGCCATTGGGAAATGTTCCAAAACAGCCATTTGAGAATTGGTTCATTGTGCCCAGTGTCGCTCGGCTCAGAGACCTTCAGTTTCACCATCTCCAGAGGGAAAAAGAATGTCTGGTTTCCTGTCAGCACGGGGTCCAGGCAGTGCTCTGGCTGTGCAGATGGAGGAGGAAATAGGGGTGGGGGTGGGGTCTCTAACATTTTCTTAAACAGTTTTTCAAGGCATGTTCCCTTTTTTGACCTCTGCTTCTAAAGGCACACGGTGCTGCCATTCCTGGGCCGTTAGAGGGTTCTGTGGTCTAAATTGGACTGCTTTTTGTCTTTCTTCGCTCATGGTTAGCAATGAGTTTTCCACATCTGCTAAATCAGTTGCTATTTGTCCATGTGCTTTATACCTTCCAAAAAGCTGCTGCAACTGACTCCACCCTCCTTTTCTGTATCTTTGAAGCTTTCTGCCCTCTTGTTCCTTAACCCTTCTCTGTAATGTTGATAGAGTTCCACAAACACGTGGCCAAGCTGCCCTCTTTAACTGGGAATCCCAAGTGGCCGCCTGCTCTTTGCTGCTGTGTTCTCTCTGCCCTGAAGGTACCTGCCCTCCCCGGCTGTATAATAGACTCCTGGTCTCTCTGTCTGCCACTACAGAGTGCAACTCTCTAGACACACACAGAGATGGCTTTGAACAGATGCCTCAGCAGCCTCTGTTGACTGTGAGCCATCCCAGGGCCACGTGAGTCACTGAGCTTCCTCCAGTGTCTTGTTGTGTCTGCCAGGGCTGGCCAAAGCCCTTGGGAGAGACACTGGTGTCCCTTCACTCTTTCCCACGTGGCAAGTTATGAAGTACATTGAGCTACATCCTCTGTCGTGTCGCGCGTTTCCCATGGGGTCTGTGTTAGGATGTGGATGTATAGTGTCAGTCAGGCAAACGCAGCCCTCAGTCTGATGTTCTTATTTCCCCAGAGAAAACAGAAGATGCTTGGCGTTAAGACACACAGTAAGAAGAGCGTCATACCCCTGGGCCTACTCTGACTGATGACACCCTGGTATCGGATCTATTTCTGAACATCAGGGAAAATTGCTGAGGTCCAGTTCTGTTCTGGGCTCCTGCCCTTCCCCATGCACACATCTGGTATACATTGTGCTCTAACCTACCAGGTGCCCCAGAGACAGGCAAGGAAGAACTGACCCAGATGGGTGGGTTATTCCTTCCTTCCACCTACATTGTTGGAGTTATTTGTATTGGTGGAGAGTTTGGGCCTTGATTCAAATAATCAGAACTGGCCAGGCTTGGTGGCTCATGCCTGTAATCCCAGCATTTTGGGAGGCTGAGATGGGTGGATCAGTTGAGACCAGGAGTTCGAGACCAGCCTGGGCAACATGGCAGTACCTCGTCTCTACTAAGACACAAAAATTAGCCAGGTGTAGTGATATGCACCTGTAATCCCAGCTACTCAGGAGGTTGAGGCATGAGAATGGCTTGAACCCGGGAGGCAGAGGTTGCAGTGAGCCAAGATTATGCCACTGCACTGCAGCCTGGGCGACAGAGTGAGATTTGTTCTCAATACTACTGCTAATAATAAATAAATAAATAACCAGAACTGCAGACCCCAGATTTAATTAGGTCTATTACAGAGAGGGCAGCATCCCAAAATTCGGACCCAAGAAAGCAGAAACAGGGTGACTGTGGTCTCACATCGGAGTGCATTATCAATTTGCTCATTTCTTAAGTATGCATTGAGTCCCTTCTCTATGCAAACTCTGCGGTTAGATGCTGGGAGTTCAAAAAAAAGCAAGTAGCCTTGGCCCTGTACTATAGGAGATTAGAATCTATAGAAGATGCAACCAGGTAAATGGGTACCCTCTGTGTGGTAAGTGTTATGCCAGGGTGCTAGAGACAAGTACCAGGAGACTTCAAACAGTTCTTGGAAAAAATGGAATTAAAAGGTAAACGTTAAAAATGTAATCTTTATTTCTCAACATAACCTCCATCAAGTTCAACACACTTTTGTAAGCAATGATACCAGCCATTTAGTCCATCCTTAAAGAAATGAGGGTCTTGAGAATTTAACCATGTCAGTGCAGTCTTTTTTTTTTTTTTTTTTTTTGAGACAGAGTCTCACTCTGTCACCCAGGTTGGAGTACAGTGGCATGATCTTGGCTCACAAACCTCTGCCTCCCGGGTTCAAGCAATTCTCCTACCTCAGCCTCCCAAGTAGCTAGGATTATAGGCACCTGCCACCATGCCCAGTTAATTTTTTGTATTTTTAGTAGAGATGGGGTTGCCATGTTGGCCAGGCTGGTCTCAAACTCTTGACTTCAGGTGATCCACCCGCTTCGGCCTCCCAAAGTGCTGGGATTACAGGCGTAAGCCACCATGCCTGGCCCCAGTGCAGTTTTTTACATTATTCACTGAAGAAAAATGGGTGCCCTTTACAATTTTTTTAAAATTAGGGAACGAAAAACCAAAGACAGAAGGAGCCAAATCAGGACTGTAAGGTAGAAGCCTAATGATTTCTCATCAAAACCCTCACAGAATCTTCCTGTTTGGTGAGAGGAATGAGCAGGCACGTTGTAATGGTGGAAAGGACTCTCTGGCAAAGCTTTCCCAGGCATATTTCTGCTAAAGCTTTGGCTTTCTCAAGACACTCTCATAGTTAGCAGATGTTATTGTTCTTTGGCTCTCCAGAAAGTCAACAAGCAAAGTGCCTTCAGCATCCAAAAAATATTGTTGCCATGACCTTTGCCCTTGACTGGTCTGCTTTTGCTTTGACTGGCCCCCTTCCACCTCTTGGTAGCCATGGCTCTGATTGTAATTTGTCTTCAGGATCATTCTACTAAAGCTGTGTTTTATCTCCTATTATAAGTATTTGAAGAAATGCTTCAGGATCTTGATCCCACCTGTTTAAAATTTCCATTGAAAGCTCTGCCCTTGTTTTCAGCTGATCTGGGCACAACAATTTTGGCACCCATCAAATGGAAATTTGCTCAACTTTAATTTTTGAGTCATAATTGGATAAGCTGAATCTTTGAGATAGCTATGGTGTTGGCTCTGGCTACCATTTCTGCTGTTAATCATTAGTCCTCTTCAATTAGGACGCAAACAATATTAAGTTTTTCTTTGAAAACTGATGCAGATTGTCTGCTACTGTGGGCTTAACCTTCAGTATCATCTCATCCCTTCTTAAAACAATGTACCCATTTGTAAACTGGTGATTATTTTGGAGCATTGTTTCCATAAACTCTTCATTTAAAAAAAAAAAATCAATGATTTAATCATTTTTCCACCCAAACATTACCATACACTTGATGAGTTTTTTTTTTAATTCAATTTTAATAGAATTCATGTTGCTCTGGTGGAGGCTCCTTTGAAACTGATGTCTTACTCTCCTTAGTGCCTCAAACTAGATCCTGTTCACGCATGTCATAACAAGTTAGTGCAAGTTTCTTTTGATGCCAAAAAATTTTGAATTCATACGTAGTTTTTTCATCATACCCACTTTCCAAGAACTTTTTGAAGGCCCCTCTCATGTGATCCCGGTCTAGGGATCAAGGCTGACTCCCAAGAAAGGTGGCATCTGATGTGAATAATGAGTGAGACTTAGGCAAGCAGAAGAGGCAGGAAGAGGCCGGAGTTGAACCTAGAACTCCAGCATTGTTCCATGTGGCCTACTGGAGGGTGGTGGTGGAACGATGGGAGATGAGGGGGCTGGGGCTTGCCCCGGCTTAGGGGTCAACAAAGAGTGTGGACCTAGCCCTGAGAACAATGGAGAGCCACAGGCAGTCCTATGGAGAGACATAATTTAAATTTTGGAAAATGTCTCTGATAGCTGAGTGCAAACAAATTGCAGGGAGAGGGGTCTAGGTGGTGGCAGGAAGATGAGACCCCAGCAGAGGTCCCAGGGAGAGAAGACAGTGGCCTGCACATGGGAATACAGTAGAGCTGGACTCTAAGCTCTTCAGTGGGGAAGAATCGGTGGGATTTGGTGATGGATTCACCAAGGGTGATGAGGTTTAGGGAGGAGGCTGGATGGTGGTCCTACTTCTGGTTTGGGCATCTGTGTGGTGATGTTTACTAAGACAGGGAATCCTAGGAACAGTTCTGCAAGATTCGCTCTACCTTCTTTACTTAAAAAAGGGTGACAGTGAGAACTGAAGTTGCCTTTTCCAGGAAACTGCACTCTACGAACTTGAGGAAGGGGCCAGCAACACCCTGAATTCACCAGCCCTTTCTCAGCACTGCTCACTGCCAGTGCACCGCCCTGCTCCTCAAACTGTCTCTATAATTGGACTTTGTGTACAATGAGCAGCCAAGAAAACCCAGCGCCTTTGGCTGATTCCCATAGCATCCCAACCTAGCCCCATCTATACTTCATGATTTCAGGTGTGAGTCTCTGGCCCTTCACTGCCCTGTACCAACACACACACACATCTCAGGCACCGCAGCAGCCTACAAACCTGCCACGGCCTCTTCACTCCTGAGTCATGGGTGCACACCACTGCCTGGAGCTCAGCCCCCAGCCACCCTATCCCTATTCTCAGGTCTATGCTCATAGCCCTACTAGATCCCCAGGCCTCCTGAGATGCCTCTTCTAGCTGAAACCCAAGCAGCGAATGCTGTGTCAGCCCGAACCTCCTCTCCTTTTTTCCTCTGTTCAATCACACAGAGACGGGTAAACAAAAAGACACGATGCATCCTCCCACTGTACAAAGATAACCACCTGGTTATCTTGGCGTGTAAGATCCGAACTCCCCTTAATAGTGCTGAGCTGAAGTTAACCCGAGGAAGAACATGGGGCTAACTCAGATGCAGTCTCTATCAGCAAGAAGTGGAACAATCACTCATGTGACTCACTGCAGTTTAAAGTTAACTTTGATTGCTGCTGTTACAGGCTGAATTGTGTCACCCACTCCAAATTCTTATGTTGAGGCTGTAACTTTCAATACCTCAGAATGTGACTGTATTTGAAGATGGGGTCTTTAAATTGCAAATTAAGTTAAAATAAGGTCTTATGGGTGGGTCCCGATCCGATATGACTGGTGTCCCTACAGGAAGAGGAGATTAGGACACAGACACACAGAGAAGGCAGAGCATGTGAGGACACGGGGAGAAGATGCCATCTATAAGCCAAGGAGAGAGGCTTCCTGAAAATGGTTCAAAAACCTGCTGACACCTCACTCTTGGATGTCTAGTGTCCAGCACTGTGAGAAAATAAATTTCTATTTCATAAAATACCATAGCCACCCACCTACAGTATTTTGGATGGCAGCTCTGGCAAACTAACACAAGCGCTATACCAGAGACACAGAAAATGTACTGCAGGAACATTTGCGAGAGAGAGAAATCCTCAGGAGAAACGAGTCAGCACAGGGGTTACTTGTGTGTGCTCCAGAGTGGACTGGCTGGGTTCCAACCTCCCTGACCTGCTATTTCCCTCGTGAGATCCCCCACCTGGCATGGTGGTTGGAAGGATTAATAAAATGAAGCGGGGACGGCAAGGATCAGACAGTGAGGCACCATAAGGCCAGCTATTTGCAAAGGAAACCCGTGTACCTAAACTGGGAACCGAAAGACAGAGAAGACTGCAGGGCTGCTGGTGGAAGAAAGGTCCTGTCCAGCAGAGGGGACCCCATGAGCCAGGGCTTATGGTTGGGCGGGGCAAGGTCCAGGAAAAGCAAGTCACCTGGGGGAGCTGGGGCCAGGGGAAGGAGGCCTGGGCAGGAAAATGGGGGCAAGATGGCAGAGGGGAAACTGAAACACCAGACTAGATCTATTCCCAGGGAAAGAGAAACCATAAAGCAAGGAAGTAGCAAGATGGGAAGGGAATCCCAACAAAGCCGCCAGAAACGAGATTGGGATTGAGGAAGGAGAAACAGTTGCAGGCTTCTGTGATGCAGAGGAGAGGCCAGTGAGTGATTTGCATTCTTCTATTTGCTCATCTGAAATATTAATTTCAATGTTTGCATGCATAAACAATGAGAGAGCCCAGACACAGCCGCCCCTCTCAGCTCTTAAAAGACTTTTTGTGAAGTGTTCCTGGAAGAGACAGTTAATGCCTTGCCCTGCTTGCCCTGAAATTGATTTCTGAGAAACAGGGCCCTGCGTTTGTGAGTT
Source organism: Colobus angolensis palliatus (assembly GCF_000951035.1). NCBI lineage: Eukaryota > Metazoa > Chordata > Mammalia > Primates > Cercopithecidae > Colobus > Colobus angolensis. The sequence goes on along the minus strand of NW_012113697.1, from coordinate 329,413 downwards.
GGCTGCGGGGATGGAGGATTTCTCAGCCCAGCCCCTCTGCCCTTCGCACCTCCTGGACATGGGTATGTAAGGAGACTCAGGAGCTCAGGTTGCCAAACAAGAGTAGTCTTTATGGAATTCAGTGGGCGGTGGCTAATGAATAAATAAAAGAGTGCCCTCTGTGCTCCTCCATTTAGCAGTGCCATGCTGTTTAACCTTTGATCAAACAATGCGAGCATGTGCCCTGTCTTTCTGCAGGAGTGGAGACCAGCTGTGCGAACTGTCATTTCTTTCTCACTTACCCATTACCTGGGTAGCAGAAAAGTTGAAAGTTGCCTGTAAGTTGGATATGATCTAGTTCAACTCTCCTGTTCTACAGATGAGGAAACGGAGGCCCAGAGAAGAGATTTACTCAAAGCCTTCCAGGTTTGTTAGTGCAACAGTTGACATTGGAACTCGGATGCAGTGACTCCCAGCCCAGCGTAGCATAACATTTAGCGTCCACTGGAAAAGTGTTGCCCGACACAAATACAACACAAGCCATGTATGTAGTTTTAAGCCTTCAAGTAGCCACATTAAAAAGATGAAAAGGGCCAGGAGCAGTGGCTCAAGCCTGTAATCCCAGCACTTTGGGAGTCCGAAGTGGGCGGATCACAAGGTCGGGAGATCGAGACCATCCTGGCTAACATGGTGAAAGCACATCTCTACTAAAAAAATACAAAAAATTAGCCAGGTGTGGTGGCAGGCGCTGTAGTCCCAGCTACTCGGGAGGCTGAGGCAGGAGAATGGCGCGAACCCGGGAGGCGGAGCTTGCAGTGAGCCGAGATCGTGCCATTGCACCTCCAGCATGAGTGGCAGAGAGAGACTCCGTCTCAAAAAAAAAATAAAATAAAATAAAAAATAAAAAGAAACAGATGAAATTGGCCTTACATACAGTCACACCAGGGATATGTTCTGAAAAATACGTCACTAGATGATTACATTGTTGTGCAAACATCATAGAGTGTACTCACACAAATTTAGATGGTCTAGATCCATTATCATCTCACCAAACCACCATTGTATATGTGGTCCATCACTAATGAAAATGTCGCGATGCATGACTGTATTCTATTGAATGCAGTATATGTAAAATACACAGATTCTGTCTGTGAACACCTTCCCATTCACTAGGCCAGATCACTTTATGCACCTGCTCAGGCTTAGCTAGGCTGAGGGTGGAAAGGTAGGAGTCAGACTCCAAATAGAAGCATGAAGCCCTCTCCGAGGAAAGCCATTAACTGCAAGCCCATGAAGTCACACATTTAGCAGAAAATATGCACTTCTCTCAGGAGCATTAAGCATATAGAGAAATATTCCCATAATAAAAGTGTAGGTTGTGGTAGACGCTGTCCCAGACAACAACAGACAGAGGACCTTTTATCCAGCCACCCATTTCCAGGGTGCTTTTTGCTGACAAGGGACGACTGTGGGCTGCTGGTATTCCATCTATCTCTTGAGGTGGCTGGATGTGGGTGGCCATGCCAACTCCTGGGCAGAATACTTGAACAGAAGTGCCTGGGGGGACAGAAGATTGCCCCTCACCCTGAGGCACTTATGAGGTCAACCCAGATGACTCATATGGAACCCCCAAGCCTCCTGGATCCAAGAAACTACACCGACCTCCAGAGTTCATTCTGGAACTATGCTAAGTGCCAGAAATCCACTTCTTTCCAAAAGTTCAGAATTCTATTTTAGTTCCTCTACAAGCTGCTGCCTACTGACTTGGCCTCCGCCCTCCTCAAAGGTGTCAACATGCTTTGAGGGCCAAGTGCTTCTTTTCCGACCCTCAAAACAAGTTCCCATGTTGGCGCTACAAAGCAGGTGGACCAACTAGAGCTGCTGATGAGCAGCAGGTTCCCACAATAAGAAACCCCTAAAAGCAAAGTTGGCCTTTTCCCCACCACCAGCTAGTCCATGGTGCGGCTTACCTGAGTGCTGATCAAGGCAGACGCTCCCATCAGAGGAGTTAGGAAGCTCCTGGGACAACAGGTGGTCCCAGTTTGATTGTGCAGAGGTTGAATCTGCAACTATACTGACCAATCCATGTGGGCTCTTGAGTTCCTGAAGAGTGACTCGACCAAGCGGCGACATGGTTGGTGTAAGTGCAAACTATACACCAGATATCAGACATAGTATGGAGGGGAAAAAAGGATATAAAAAATATAAAGTACCTCACTGAAAATATTTCTGTTGATTATATGTTGAAATGATATTTTTTATGTATTGGATTAAATGCAATGGATTATTAAAATTACTTTTACCTATTTTTAATTTTAAGGAAACTATTTTAAAATTACCTATGTGGCTCACGTTTTATTCTCATCAGACAGCACTGTTCTAGTGGAAGCATTTCATTCAAGGGGCCACCACTTGGGGTGCAATTCTGATGGCATCGGCTGAGATTTGACTAGCAGTGTGGGGATGGATGGCATGAGCCTGGTGGTCACTATCCAGGACGTGGGATGTGAAGTGGGAGGACTGGCTGGGGGTGCTGTTGGATAAGAGAGGCCACACCCCCATCCCCTGCTCCATTCACTGCCCTGAATGTGCAGCTGAATTCACTGCCCCAGTTTAAACCATAGGCTGAGGAGCCATCAGCCTAGGCCCAGGTCTCCCCACTGCTACCACTGTGGTATCCCCCAGAAAATCTAGAACAGGACACTCCAAAGGAGGGCTGAGCTGTTTATTGCTTCTCACCCTTTAGAAACAGCAACTAAAATTTAGGGCTGAACTTGGGGCCTGGTCAACACAAAGGATCCTTGCTCTGTATCTTGATTTTGGTGGTGGCCATATGACCCCACACAGGTATAAAATTGCATAGAACTAAACACATGTACACACACACCCCTATGTTATTTCCTATAACTGCATGTGAATTTACAATGATCTCATAGTTCAGGTCCATATTTATACACCCATATTCATAGCACCATTATTCTCAATAGCCAAAAGATAGAATAACCTAAGTGTTCATCAACAATGAGTAGATAAACAAAATATGGCATATCCATACAATGGAATCTTATTCAGCCTTAAAAAGGAAGGAAATTCTGCCAGGCGTGGTGGCTCACGCCTGTAATCCCAGCACTTTGGGAGGCTGAGGCAGGCAGATGACCTGAGGTCAGGAGTTCAAGACCCGCCTGGCCAACATGGTGAAACCCCGTTTCTACTAAAAATATAAAAATTAGACAGGCATGGTGTTGCAAGCCTGTAATCCCAGCTACTCAGGAGGCTGAGACAGGAGAATCGCTTGAACCCAGGAGGCAGATGTTGCGGTGGGCCGAGATCCCACACTGCACTCCAGCCTGGGAGAGAGAATGAGGCTCTGTCTCAAAAAAAAAGGAAGGAAATTCCTGACACATGCTACAACCTGGATAAACCTTGAGGACACTATGTTAAGCGAAATAACCCAGACCCAAAAGGACAAATGCTGCATGATTCTACTCATATGATATATACTGAATAGTCAGATTCATAGAGAAAGTAGGATGGTGGTTGCCAGGGCCTAGGGGAGAAGGGAATGGAGAATTGTTTAGAAGCTGTGGTGTTTCAGTTTGGGAAGATACAAAGAGTTCTATGGCTGGATGGTGGTGATGGTTGCACAACTATATGAATGTGCTTAAAAATAATTAAGATGGCCAGGTAAGGTGGCACACACCTAGCTGTGGTCCCAGCTATTCAGGAGGTTTAGGTGGGAGGATCGCTTGAGCCCAGGATATCCAGGCTATAGTTCTGGGCTATGCCAATCAGGTGTCCACACTAAATTCCACATCAATATGGTGACCTCTTGGGAATAGGCGACTACCAAGTTGCCTAAGGAGGGGTGAACCAGCCCAAGTCAGAAATGGAGCAGGTCAAAACTCCCATGCTGGTCAGTACTGGGGATGCACCTGTAAATACCACTGCATTCCACTCAGGGCAACATAGCAAGACCTCATCTCTTAAAAAATAAAATAAAATTTAAAAAATGTTTAAAATGGTAAAGTTTATGTCATGTGTATTTTACCACAATTTTTTAAAGTTAAAAATGTTTTAAAGTCAGAACCTTTTGACCTAAAGATTAGTGACTCTCTTTTACAGTCACCCTGTTCAAGAAGGTGAACCAAAAAGCTATGGAACCTGTTCGAAAGAACCAGACTTCCAGCACCTGATAAATAACCCGTAAGGAAAGCAGGAGCTGAGAGTGGTCCTTGGTGAGGTGCTGGGTGTCGGGGAAGGTGGGGGCCAGCTTGGCACCCGCTGCCTGTGCTTCACCCCAGTCACCCCAGCACATCGAGTACCCAGGTGGAGCTCTTGTGCCACCCAAAGGTGAAACTAAACCTGTGATTACAAAGTTAGCCTTGATCAACATTGTTGGTAAATGCGGGGGTTAGGGAGGCGAAAGTGCTAGAAGGAGGCATGAATGCCTAGGGCTGAAAGGTGATGGAGAAGACAAGGACAGATCCCAGGGTCAGCAAATCGAATCTACTTAAGGTGCGAGATGGGGTGGGCATTTGGGGACATAGTCATCTATATCATATCAACAGAGCTACAAAGGTGTTTTGTTTTTGTTTTTGCTTTTTTTTGCAAACTAAAGGGTTTAAAAAGTCAGAGCCCTTTGACCTAAAGATCAGTGACTCTCTTTTACAGTCACCCTGTTCAAGAAGGTGAACCAAAAAGCTATGGAGCCCGTTCGAAGGAACCACCCCAGTTGTACCATTGAAACAGCCCCGATTTTCCTAATGTATGGGAAGGGCATGAAAGAATCCACCCGAGTAGGGCAGGGCAGGGAACCTGTCTGCGCTCCAAGCAGTTGGCCACCCGAAGGAGGTAACTTCAGATGCTTCCACTGAGAATCTCTGGGACAGTAGTTAGGAGGAGGGAGTTGCCAGGCTGAGATTTTTCCCTCATCCAATCATGACTGAGTACAAGATAACAAGAGTCCCATTTTTGGTAATGGGGGCATTTCAAAGGAGAATGATTTTGTTCCCTTAAGTTCACGTAGGTTGGCCAGAAGCCCCCAGCCTGCCTGGAATGTGCATTTAAAATGCCAGATATCTCAGCAATAATTTCCAGCCTCAGGGCATTTACTAAGACACGCAGCACCTCTACCACTCTACTCAGATGCACCGTCACCGCCATCCCGCAGACCTGTGCCAGACAGCAGCGCTGGTGGCTCTGCACCCGACCGCAGCTGAGAATGTGTGGATGCCCATATGATTCTGCTCAGTCCATGGTGTCTCCTCAGCCACTGTGTCCTGAGCCAAGAGATTTGAGTGTTTTTGAAAACCAGCATTGTTTTCCCTCTTGGTCATGTAAGTCATGGGAAATTTTTGTGTGGTGATGCATAAATCCCAGAAAGTTTGGTTTACAAAGTTCCCTAAAGTGTGGGTGGTTCCTCAAGTATGTCCAGATTTAGTGAATATCCTGAATCCGTAAAACAAGCCTGAGAGTTTCACCTAAATGCCATCTCCGTGAAGAGGCCCTCCAGATTCATGAACACCCCCATTAGTGAGTTCTGGCAGCTGGCCGTTAGACGTAGGACTTTTAAACTCAAATTTAAATTGAGTCTACATGCCTGAGTGAGTAGAGTTGCTGGGAAATATTACGCTTCAAGGCAGGTCAGGCCAACTCTCCCATGATCTAAAATCCCTGTATTAAAAAAGTTATAATTCATCCCGAATAAATTAGCTGTCCTCTTTGAGAAATCTTCCTTTAATGTTTTGCTCAATCCATCAACAATTATTTCATGAGCACCTGTGCATCCAGGATTGGCAATGCCACAGATTCGAATTCCTTCTCCTATCCTTACTCCTCGTCCTCATCAAGAAAATGATTTGCCTCTGATCCTCCACCATGACTTGGGCAGCCACAGAAAATGAGGCTTCAAATAAATGTGTTGATGTGGAAAGACAGCAAGGCTTATGAAGGAGTATATATTTCATTCCATTTTCATAAATATGTAAATAGTATGGGTTTAATCCCACTTTTATAAATACATATTCTTAGGCAGATAAATATATATTCATGTGTATATTTCAATAAAACAAAACCTAAAAGGATATATACCAAGGTGTTAGCAGTGGTTATCTCTGAGTAGTGGAATTAATTTTCTTTTCTTTTAGCTTCTCTGTGCATTTTTTCTAAAAGAAACACATATTATATCTTAAAAATGGAAAATGTTGTAAAGGAAACAGTGGCATTGAGAGGTGATGGTAGTTACGTTTGGTAGCCATTTAAAGAGGTTTATGGCTGGGTGGAGTGGGTCATGCCTGTAATCCTAGCACTTTTGGGAGGCTGAGGCGGAGGATCACTTGAGTTTGAGACCAGCCTGGTCAACACATCAAGACCCCATCTCAACAAAAGACAAAAAATGGTGGTGCATGCCTGTAGTCACAGCTACTCAGGAGGCTGGGGTGGGAGGATCACTTGAGCCTGGGAGGTCAAGGCTGCTATGAGCCGTGACCACGCCACTGCACTCTGGCCTTGGTGATAGAGCAAAACGTTGTCTAAAATAATATAAATAAATAAAAATAAAGAGGTTTGTATGTTTCCAGTTGGGGAACTCAAACTTTTTTCTGAGACTAAATGCTTCTGTACAGGAACATTTTAGGCCTAAACAAAGAGAAAAGGTAAAGTTTATATTTTTCCTATGTGACTGGGACTAAAAAACATACATACATAAATATAATTTATAGTTTTAAAATGATGTCTTTGCAACCTCCTCCTTAAAATGAGGAAGGAATCTTCTCTGGTCTGGTCCAGCTGATTCCTGGCCCTGCCTTTGTTGTTCTTACTAAAACAAAGGCTGCAGAAGAGACTAGAAAAAGCGAAGAGAAGCTAACTTGATCTACACACAGAAGAGCATAACGCTAGCAAAAATGGGGAAAATACACAAAATGGGGAAGGAAGTTGACAGAGCTGGAACAGAGAAGGGAAGGGAAAGTAGGACAGAAGCGGTGCAGCTGGGATTTTAGGGAGGAAAAAGAAGTAGAGAGGAGAGAGAGAGAAGGCATTGAGCAGCTGCTCTGTCTTTGAGCCGTTGGAGCAGGAGGAGAGAAGGGAAGTGGAAGAAGCAGAGACCTCATTCATCAAAAAGAAACTGTAGCAGAGCACGCTCTTTGCCTCCTTCCCCAGGAAACCTTCAGTGAAGGGAGACATTGCTCTTGAGGGCTGGGGCTCCGGTTTGTATCTCTGGGGATACATTAGCTGAGATGAGACTCACAGCTGAAGCAAGAAGGCCCAAATTTAGTTGGATCTGAAATTTTGTTTTGCAAGATTGGAAATCCAGTCAGCTGAGAACTCCCTGGGACTCCACCTCATCTGGGAAGATCAGGAGACAGCCCCGCCCTGTCTTTGCTGAGCAGTGGAGGGCAGTCAGATGGGCCATTGGGTTGGCCCCATATCCAGTGCGATTCTACTAAATCTGGGCCTTCTTGCTTCAGCTGAAAGTCTCATCTCAGCTAATCCATCCCCAGAGACAAAAACTGGAGCCCCAGCCCTCAAGAGTAATGTCGCTCTTCACTGAAGGTTTTCTGCAGCCCCATTCCGGGGAATCCACCACCTCATCATGAGCTCCAGCAACAGTATTTCCACTTCGCTGGCATCCTGGGTGCCGGTCCAGGGCACCCATCTGGATTAGTTTCCTAAAGCTGCTGTAAAAGTGACACAAGCTGGCTGGCTTTAACAACAGGAACTGGCTGGGTCACAGCTCTGGAGGCTGGAAGTCCAAGATCAAGACACTGGCAGGGCAGGTCCTTTCTAAGGACTGTGGGAATGAGCTGTTCCGGGCCCCTGTCCGGGCGTATGGATCCGTCTTCATCTCCACATGGCCTTCTCCCTGTATGTCTGCCTCTGTGTCCAAATTTCCTCTTTGTTTGAAACCAGTCACACTGGATTAAGGCCCATCCCAATGACCTCACTTTAACTTGATCATACTTATAGAGACCCTATCTCCAAATGAGGTCACCTTCTGGGGTACTGGGGGTTCGGACTTCCACGTGCCAATCTCGGGTGGAGGAGACACAATTTAACCACCGTGCCCACTGACAGCCCCATGGCCGGCGCACACCCTCGGTGCCTGCGGCGCACACCCTCGGTGCCTGCAGCCCCCACCTTGGCAGTCACTCCAGGGGCTCCTCCCTTTTCTTTCACACGTGCTCACTTCACAGCTGTCCAGGTCATTCTGCCCTCATCTGAGGAATTTGCAGAAATTCCCCAGGACTCAGGCTTGTTGATTTCACCCTTCTCTGTTTTCAGTCAGCGGAGAGTTTTGTCCTAGGCTTCTGTTTCTCTGGTGAATTCAGTAGGGATTGAGGAGGGAGGAGAGACTCATGGGTGGGTTCAAACCCCTTTCTTGATGCTGATGTTGCTTTAAAGCTGCTTCCCTGGAGGACCTCAAGTGGGCCGGGATGCTGTGTATGGGCCTGCAGACAGCTTCCTGCTCCTGCCTGGTCCTGCCCTTGGACAGAATTGGGCTGTGGACTCATTTTCTTAGGGGACTCCTCCAACCCTCATGGGGACATGTCTGCTCCTTAAAGCATGGGTTCTCTGCTGCTGATGCCGGGGGAAGGCTCTGTAGCTGGAGAGACTGAGGAATGAAAGGTACATTCAGGCCATGCAGAGTCACTTAGCTAAAGGGTCGGCTGGAGATGGACAACTGGACAAAGAGGCACAGAGAGGTTCGACCTGAGGAAAGTTGAGAGGAGGGACTGCATTATCACGGGAAGGACATGCTGCTTTGATCCGGCTGAAGGAGCTCCCACGTCTTCTAGTCATCTAGGTGCAGCAAAAGGTTTGCATTAAAACCCAGGTTACTGGAGTGAAATACTGAGGGGAATGTGGTTCATGAGAATAGCAATTTCTATTTGAAAAACATTTTAAATCAGGTCTTAAAGGATTCGTAATTGTAGGGTTTCTTAAAACTAGTGGTTTTCGGAGGCCCCAGGGCGTGCTTCGATTTCCCACATAGGCTCCTGTGGCCTCCTCCAGGGAAAAAGGAGAAAGGGGTGGAGAAGATGCCAGAAGCACCCTGCTCTTTCCTCTCCAGCTCACCCTACTTGGAGCAGAGACCTCATCTATCACCTGTTTGGTACAATAGGCTCCTACATAGGATTTTATTTGGTAAAAGATCTCCATGATTACAAAAAAAAAAAAAAAAAATGCATGCATGCATACAAGCATATATACATTAATGCCACTGGGTTAGCTAATGAGTTTTCCATGCATATATTTTTGTAAGATTATATGCATGTTGAGTATCCGTACTGTATAGTTGAGTACCTGTATAAATGAGTTTTCCATGCATATAATCTTATAAAAATATATGCATGGAAAACTCATTTATACAGGTACTCAACTATACAGTGCAGATACTCAACACACGTATGATTTCAAGGTTGATACTGCTGTGTGAAGTTGGACATGTGTATCTAGAGTTCATTCCTAATGAGAAAGATCATCTTCAACACAATAAGGAACATACTTTTACCTAAGAGGGATGTCATCTCCAGAGAGGATGTTCCAGTCATTGAAAACAAGAAGTGTAGTGAAGCAGAGTGACCTCTGGCTTGGATACTGTGGCAGAGTCCTGTGTGTACCTAATTAGCATTTCAAAATGAAACCAAGTAAGAGAACCAGCTCCTTCCTGAAAGAGGTCATGAGGGTCTAAATGTTCCACGGATCTGGCTGTCTCTGTGGGAAAGCACCTCTTGGAGAAGGAAGATCTGAGCTTGTAAGGCCGTGCATCTTCCCAAAAGCTTCGTGTTCCTGCTTCAAGGCTGTGCTTCCCAAGGAAGCAGATCGTGGGGTTATTTTCCTGACGTTCCCCTCCTGGGGGATTTAAGTTCTTATATTTTGACATGGGGGCAGTAAGCAGAGTGGCCAGAAGGAGAGTCTTTGGTGGCTGCCTGGCCCCTTGCCTGGTTTGATTCTGTTCCTGAATCATAAGTGGAGAACTCCTATATTCAAAGCATGGTGGTAAGAGCTGGGAGTACGAAAGTGAGAGCGGGGAAAAAAACAAAACAAAACTTTGCCCTTAAGGGGCTTTGGTGTATTTGCAGGAGAGAGTCTCATGAACAGATGACTGAACGTCACATGGAAAGTGCTATCCTGAAAGTGCACTCTAGCACCAAGGGGTACCAAGGTGAGGTAGAGTCCAGTGCAGAAGCCACAGGCGGCCTCTGGAGCAAATTCACCTCCACTTCCTCACAGGACTCTATGGATTATTGGTCTATAAATACCTCTAGCCATCACAAATGCACTTTTGCAGAAGGATTGAATTTCAGCATTAGAAGCAACCTTCATAGCCATTAAACCCTTCACGCATCTGGTGCTGGAAGCCCTTCTAGGACACACCCACCAAATGGCTTTTTTGAGTTGCTTTTAGGACAGGATACTCACTACCATGTGGGGAGGTGCTTGGACTACCTGGGTGCCCATTGAGAGGCGTCTGGCTTTTAGAGCCTGCTGCCAGCTTTGGGGAGTGTGAAGGCTGAGGAATGATGCTCTCTGTGTGTCTGGCTCAGCCGGCAGGCCCAGGGCTCCAAGCACGGGGATTCCAGGGCCTCAGGTTGCATCTCAAGTGGTGCAACTGAGCAGTCAGCTGCTGGCAGTCACTCTGAACACACGCTGCTCCTCAGGGCACGGCATGTGCCTCCCAAGGCAGTCAGGCCGTTCCAAAGGGTCAGAGCAAAGCACACAGTGCCCTCAACAGTCTGCTCCCTTATTTGGCCTTGGGGCCTATGGTAACCTAAGCTTAGGCAGGGGCTCTCGGCACCACATCCCTCAGCTCAGCTCAGCCTCTAAGTGCATTGTGCTCTGTTTCCACGTGCTGCTCACCTTGTTTTGGAGAGTTCTAATCTCACTCACATCCTTCTATTTCTCTCATGGCCTACAGGTCCCCTTTTACTATTCCAGGTGCATCAGAAGTTACAGTTCCCATGAGCATAGGGGCTGTGTCTCTAGTGAGCTTTTCCCAGTAAAGTCATATTATTCATGTCACTTCCACCTTCAACCCCAACATTCCCTGACTCTGTCTTTCAACAACCTTGTCCCCTACGGATCCCTCTTTTTCTCAGCTTCTAAGACACTTGCAGCCTACACCTTGTTAGCAAGTTCTCCGTTATATGCTGCTTTGTGCTGTTTTCCACTGGTTTCCTCTCTGCCATCCTCCCCGCAGCAAGCCCCTAATAAAGAAGAATTTTGTTTCACCCACCTCTGATATTCTTTGAAATATCGGTTGACACTGAACTGCAGGGAGGACGCTAAGGGTGCACTGAGCTGAAAGCAGGTGATTCCTTCCAACCTGGACAGTGCACATAGCTCATTCGCTCAAAACAGAACCTTCCAGTTCCCCTCACCCGCCCTTCTCCATTGCAGGCACACACTAGCGTGGTCTCTGAGAAAGGGAGGAGAAGACGCCCAGCTCTAAATGTGTTCACTGGTATGTGTGTGAGGAGGGGCGTGCTCATCTTGGCTTATAAGTACCAAGCTGTGGGCACCTTTCTACCCTGAGATTTGAGTGATTCTGCAGCGATAGATGCTCAGGGGAGGACAGCAGAGGCATCCAACAGATGACTCCTGCGGCTCACCCAGGTCAGGGTGGGTACACTTGGGGCTGTCTTGTAGTTGCTTCTCTGAGGAGCTGGGTTCTCCTCCCCAGGTTCTTCACACACTCTCAGAGATTGTCTCTCCTGAGGCCGCAGACAGCACCGTTGCCAAATTGCCCAGGGCAGGGGTACACAATGGGGGCCTGTTCCCGTGGAAGCCAGGCATATTCCATGAGACAGAAGCAGAGAAGAAAAAAATGTCTAAATATCTGTTTTTGCTTCCTACACCTCACCCACTCAAAACATTAACTTCATACCAAGCTCCCACTGCATCAGTGTCCAGGGACTTCAGGAGGCCCAGGAAGGAGCAGAGGAAGCCGCCTCTATGCCAGCTCTGGCAGTATGTCAGCCCTACGGCCTTAGCCCCAGGCTTCACGAGCTTTGCATTTCCTTAAACATTTCATGGAGTCACGTGTACCAGCTGCAGGCCAATGATGCCAAGGGCCAGATTTTTTGTGTGCAATTTGCATTTTTTTTCTATTTTGCTTTCTTTTTAAGTGGAAAGCTTATCTCTTCAGACTGCTACATTCATTGGTAAATTCAAGTTTCAACCCATCCTATCACATCTCTTACCGACAATCCAAGCCACAGCCTAACTTCAACATGTCAGATTGCAGTCAGGGTGCTAACTTCAGGGGAATTGAAGGAAAGAAGATGACTAGCTTTTATTTTACTATCTCCATTTTATGAAGTTTGACTTTTCAGCAGGGAAATGGGACTTGTTAAATAATAGAATAAAGAAGCATATATTCCATGCACCATTCTGGGCACCTAAAAGAAAAGAGGGCAATTGTACCCCCTAAAAATGCTTTCATTCTTACCAAAAGGCTCAGTAGCAATCAGAAAAAAAAACTTCAGAAAGGCCTTGTGTGCTTAGTCTTACCAGAAATTAAAAGAGATTGCAAAGCTACATTAATGAAAATATTTGATTCTGGTGCATAAACAGACAGATGGATCCATGAGCCAAAGCAGAAAGTCCCAAAAGAGACTGGAAAATATAAAATAATGCATAAGGCAAATTTCACATCCTTGCAGGAAAGATGGATGATTCAATAAATATTGTTGGAAAACCTGGCCAATCATAAAGGAAAAAAAAAGTCAAACTACATTCTCCTTCATGTCTTTACACTAAAATAAATTACAGGTAAAAAAAAATATATTTAATTTTTTTAAAGTTTTAAAGCATCAGAAATAAACATAAGGTAATCTTCTCATATAATCTTGAGAGAGGAGAAAGTCTTTCTAATCAAGACAAAACTCAAAAGCCATACATAAAAATATTGATAAGGTTGAGTATATAAATATTTATAATTTCACATATACCAAAAATACTAAAGTTATATAGAAAAAGTGAAAATGTGGGGAAAATATTTGAAAGGCAAATTATGAACAAAAGACTAATATATAAAGAGTTTAATACAAAAACAGGACTGTGAACCACAAATAAAAGGCTAAGGACTCATTTTTTTAATGAGCAAAACACATAAACAGGCAATTCACATAGAGAGAGAACAAATGAAAGAAATTAAAAGAAGCAGCAAATTAAAATTGGTAAAAATGTTTTACTGAGTACATTAACAAAGATTAAAAAGTTTGTTGGCCGCATAAATGTCTTCTTTTGAGAAGTGTCTGTTCCCATCCTTTGCCCACTTTTTGATGGGGTTGCTTGTTTTTTCCTTGTAAATTTGTTTAAGTTCCTTGTAGATTCTGGGTGTTAGACCTTTGTCAGATGGCTAGATTGCAAAAATTTTCTCCCATTCTATAGGTTGCCTGTTCATTCTGATGATAGTTTCTTGTTTTTGTTTTGTTGTTGTGGTGGTGGTGGTTGTTGTTTGAGACAAGAGTCTCGCTCTGTCATCCAGGCTGGAGTGCAGTGGCGCAATCTCAGCTCACTGCAAGGTCTGCCTCCCAGGTTCACGCCGTTCTCCTGCCTCAGCCTCCTGAGTAGCTGGGACTACAAGCTGCCACCACCATGCCTGGCTAGTATTTTTGTATTTTTAGTGGAGACGGGGTTTCACCATGTTAGCCAGGATGGTCTCTATCTCCTGACTTCATGATCCGTCTGCCTCAGCCTCCAAAAGTGCTGGGATTACAGGCATGAGATAATTTCTTTTGCTGAGCAGAAGCTCTTTAGTTTAGTTCGATCCCATTTGTCAACAGTGCATGATGCTCCCCTCCTTGTGTCCAGGTGTTCTCGTTGCTCAACTCCCACTTATGAGTAAGAACATGCAGTGTTTGGGTTTCTGTTCCTGTATTAGTTTGTTGAGGATGATGGTTTCCAGCTTCATCCATGTTCCTTCAAAGGACATGAGCTCATTCTTTTTTATGGCTGCATAGTATTCCACGGTGTATATGTGTCACATTTTCTTTATGCAGTCTATCATTGATGGGCATTTGGGTTGGTTCCAAGTCTTTGCTATTGTAACAAATAACTAATGCATGCCGGCCTTAAAACCTAGATGGTGGTTGATAGGTGCAGCAAATCACAATGGCACATGTATACCTATGTAACAAACCTGCATATTCAGCACATGTATCCCAGAACTTACAGTACAATTTTTAAAAAGTTTGATAATGCTCAGTGTTGACTAAGATACATGAAAACAGGCATTCTGACCAGCTATTGGGGAGAGTGTAAATAGGTGTGATGTTTTTAGAGAGCAACTTGATAGCATCTGTCATATGAATGAGTCCATCTGCAAGATGAGTGAATTTGCAAAGGCCTAGGATTCTCTGCAGCATTGTCTGCAAGGGCTAAAGACTAGAAACAGTCTCAAAGTTCATCAAGAAGAAACTGGCTAAATACATTCACACAACCGTATACTGCAAAGTGGTTTAGAAGAATAAGATGATTCCGTATGTTCTACGAGAATCAACCTCCAAGATTACTAAGTGTTAAAAGTGAGGGGACAGAACAATATGTGTACTATATAATGTGTGTGCGCGTGTGTGTGCGTGTTTGTATGTTTGGGGGTGAGGTCACACTTGTATTCATTCAGCTAAGCTTTACTGAGCAACTGCTACATGCCAGGCACTGTTCTAAGCACAAGGGATGCAGCAGTGAACAAAACAGACAAACCAGCTGGCTCACGCCTGTAATCCCAGCATTTTGGGAGGCTGAGGTGGGTGGAGCACCTGAGGTCAGGAGTTCGAAACCAGCCTGACCAACATGGTGAAACCCTGTCTCTACTAAAAAAATACAAAAAGAATTAGCCAGGTGTGGTGGTAGGTGCTGGTAATCCCAGCTACTTGGGAGGCTGAGGCAGGAGAATCACTTGAACCTCGGAGGCAGAGGTTGCAGTGAGCCAACATTGCACCATTGCTCTCCAGCCTGGGCAACAAGAGCAAAACTCAAAAAAGAAAGAAAGAGAGAGAGAGAG
>NW_012113697.1:227298-313984 GCF_000951035.1 Colobus angolensis palliatus | reverse complement strand
TCCTTGATCTTCTGACCTTGTGATCCAGCCACCTCGGCCTCCCAAAGTGCTGGGATTACAGGCGTGAGCCACCACGCCCCATCTACGGAGCTTATTTTCTAATGAAGAAGAACAAAAATAAGCAATAAGTGGAATATGTGATGTACCGCATGGTGCAGAGTCACATGAGGAAAAATAAAGATGGGAGTATGTGAAGGAATCCAGCTGCAAAAAAGTTTCTTCAAAGAAAGCTTCACCGAAAAGCGGGTATTTGAGCCAAGACTTGTAGGAAGTGAGGGAGGGCACTGTGCGCTCACATGGAGAAGAGAGTTCCAGCCAGAAGGAAGGGCACTGCTAGGATGAAAGTGAGGGTGCCGGTGAGCTGGGGCGCGTGAGTGAGAAGCGGAGGATGGGAGAAGAGGTCCACAGAAAAGGAACGCAGAGGTCCTTGTAGGGGCTTGACAGACTCTGATTTCCACCTCGAATGCCATGTGACATGATCTGACTTAAAGTTTTTAAAATATGCAGAGAAGACTTCCAAAGAGATACACACCAACCCGTGACAGTGATTGCCTCTGGGCAGATGGATGGTGGCAGGCAAGCGGGAGGTGTGGGGGAATTCCTTTGCATTCTATTCCGTGGGCAGTTTCATTTGGTTCTCCTCTTCCCCAATCTGAGTGCATAGTTCCCTCCTTGTTTTCTTGTTTTATAATGCTTTCTCATTTTTTAAAAGAGCACGCTATGTGCAATGCGAAATAAAGAACTTCCCCTGCAAAGGGATCTTTTTATTCCTGGATAGCTTGGTAATCTAGGGCTGATTGGGATAATGACTCAGACTGGCTTCCCCAAAAGCAGAGCCTGAGAAGAGAGTTGGAGGACATGCCAGGTGAGGAGTCTATTTACGAGGTGAACCCGGGAGACACTGGTAGAGGATTGAGGAAGTGAGACAGAGAAGGCAAAAAGGGCAATACAGGGTGCATTCTTGAGCAGATTACGATTTGGGTAACTGAGGCACGGTCCTGCTGGGAACTCTGGGAGACCGTGTGGAGTACGCCTCAGAGTTATTTGCTCAACTTAAAGACAAGGAAGCTGGGCTGTTTATCCACCAACTCGTATTTGCTGTTAGGAGACAAGCTCTGTGGGAACTTAGCTCCATTTCCCATCCAGGGGGTCAGGGCAAAGCTCTCAGGTGGCGTGTGTCAGGTCAGGACCAGGACGCCATGGGCAGGTGCTGAAATGGAGGGCCCGTGGGCTGTCTGCTGCAGGGTGTGCTTTGCCTTTTTAAAAATGTGTACGATGGTTTCACCTCAAGTTCTTTTCACCCTACTGTCCAAAATACACCCTGCTTTGGCCAAGCGTGTTAGCTGATGCCTGTAATCCTAGCTCTTTCGGAGGCCAAGGCACAAGGATTGCCTGAGCTCGGGAGTTCGAGACCAGCCTGGGCAACATGGTGAAACCCTGTCTCTACTAAAAATACAAAAAAATTAGCCAGGCATGGTGGCACGTGCCTGTAGTTTCAGCTACTCGGGAGGCTGAGGCACAGGAATTGCTTGAAACTGCAGGGCGGAGGTTGCAGTGAGCTGCAATCACGCCACTGCACTCCAGCCAGGGTAACAGAGTGAGACTATCTCAAAATAAATAAATAAATAAATAAATAAACAAATAAATAAATAGACCCTGCTCCTTAATTCATGTCACATGAAGACGGAACAATCAGAAGAAAATGGGGTGGGCTTAGAGCTGCACTCGGGGAGTTGCACAAACCCACAGTCTCTTGTACTTCTCCTGTAGCCCAATGAAGAAGGCCCTGGAACGGGGGCATGCATGCAAACACTTTCTGTCCATTCTGCTCTGGTGAGGGGGAAAAAAGCTTTGAAAACATGCCTTTAGGAAAATGTATGATTCACTATTTTTTTAAGAAAAGAAATTGTAGATAGCAATGCACTTTTGGATCCAGCCAGGATGCCCCACCCTCCCCTCCACACCCATTCATGTCACTCTGCTTCTTCAAGCTCAGCACTAAAATGACTGTCTCTTTCAGGAAGCCGTAGCAGAAGAAATCCACCTGCCCCTATCCAGTCTACCAGGAGGTGCTCAGCACACGGGTCACCAGGCATCAGCAGTGAGCCTGGAAAATGTGGATGTACTGAATCCAAACACTCAACAAAATCACTGGGGCTCTCTGATCCTGTCTCGTCATCTTCAAAATGATTGATGAGATTAAAGGATCTCTGTAAAATGATCTCAAACAATCAATCCTTCTACTCACTTGATCTTTCTATGGTTTTAAAGCAACTGGTTTTGGGAGTCGACCATGAACTGACTCAGAAAATGATTACCAGAAGTCGGGTCCAAAAAACGCTCTGGGCAGCCCCTGCTTTGTTAAAATGAGAACAACCTTTCATGCTGGTAACTTTGAAGTAGACAGCTCTCACTTGGGGATGCAAGTTCTTGTGTATACTTCTAAAAATTATCTGTGAGTCCTTCAAAGGCAGGCCTTAAATCCTGCTTGTCTTCACCTCTCCATATTTAAGGCTCTGTGTTGAGCTGTTGATAAGCCAGTATTCACATTGCCAGGTCAATGAGAGAAGAAAACCAAGCAGGCTTTATCCTCTGCTTATAGCTTTAGCTCCTGTCCTGCCCAAAACCCTGCATGGCTGTTCATTATTCTATACACCATGGAATACTATGTAGCCATAAAAAAGGATGAGCTCATGTCCTTTGTAGGGTCATGGATGAAGCTGGAAACCATCATTCTGAGCAAACTATCGCAAGGACAGAAAACCAAACACCGCGTGTTCTCACTCATTTGTGGAAATTGAACAATGAGAACACTTGGACACAGGATGGGAAACATCACACACCAGGGCCTGTCCTGGGGTCGAGGGAGGGTGGAGGGATAGCATTAGGAGAAATACCTAAAGTAAATGGCGAGTTAATGGGTGTGGCACACCAACATGGCACATGTATTCATATGTAACAAACCTGTATGTTGTACACATGTATCCTAGAACTTAAAGTTAAAAAAAAAGGTTTATCTTTTTGTTTTGTTTTGCTTTTTAATATGATGCACATTAGACCTCTTCTTACCTTCCAGCCACAATGTGGGTCACCCAGCCCACCAGCCCTCCCACACGGGGGGCCTCTCAGAGTGTGGTCTTCAGGTAAGTTGCATGTGAATTACCCAACATGCGTGTTTAAAATGCAAATATCTGGGCCCCCTTCAGATCTACCAATCAGACTCTGAAAATGAACCCCAGGAATCTGCACTTTTAGCATGTGCATAAGGCAATTCGCGAGAATGCCGAAGTTTGAAAAACACTGCTTCCACTAGGCCATTTTGACCTCCATTTAATGTCTTGAATGAACTGACCTCCTTCCTCCCTGAATTAGTTATCTACTGCTGCATGAAAAATTACTCCAAAATTTAGCCTTTTAAAACAACAAACATTTGTTATGTCATAGTTAGGTTAGGAATTCAGGAGCAGCTTAGCTGGTGGTTCTGCCTCAGGATCTCTCGTGAGGTTGCAGAGATGTTGGCCAGGGCTTCAGCCCTTTGAAGGGGCCCCAGAATCTGCATTCAAGCTCACACCCACGGCTGCTGCCAGGAGGCTTCAGTTGTTTCTCCAGCATGGGCCTCTCCACAGGACTGTTGGAGTGAAATGTCAGCTTGATTCCCCCAGAGCAAGTGATCTGAGGCAGAAAGAGTGGGCGCCTACTGTTAAAGCCAAGGTCTCTTTAAAACCTAATCTTGGAGGTGACATCCCACCACTTCTGCCACATTCAGTTCATCAGAAGTGAATCATGAAGTTCAGCCTGCACTCCACGAGAGGGGAATTTAAGCTCCACCTCTGGAAGGGAGGGGTATCAAAGAATCTATGGACAAAATTTTCAGAATACTATACCACCTCCACACTTTCTCCAATGCTGTTTTTCCTAAGTGTAATGTCCCCCTACCCCCAACACACACACATACACACACACACACACTAGGCTAAATCATACTTGCCCTTCAGGTATGAAATCAAGCACCACTTCCTTTCAGAACTACCCTGTGTGGTGGCACAGGTGGTGCAATCGTATAGCTCCAGGTGGTGCCATTCACCTGGTGGCCATTGTAGATTTGTGTGTTTATTCAGACCATTTACAGCAGGTGATTGACAATATAAACCTCACGTATATTCAGAACGGTCTACTATTGTAATGGTGGTATGTAAGAGGCCTCACATCCTCAGATCTGTCCCAACTCCAACTAACAGGGAATCTTCATCCGCCTGCAGACAGTTGAAGTCCCATGTCAGGAACCCCACAGCCCACCTTGATTCTAACAGGGCAGAATTCTATGGCTGTTTGCCAGGTGCATGTGTCCTGGAGCATGGGGGCTGCACCATGCCCTCGTGGAGGAAGCTGGGAGCTCCCAGCCTGAAGATGATTAAAAGCGAGTTTTGTGGGACAGGCAGGGGTGATGATGACGAGGCTTGCATGGGGAGGCCATGCCGTCTGGTAAAAAAAAAGCTGAGGCCTCTCTGCTTGTGTGAACTTAGGGTGTTCTCTTAACCTAAGTCTTCCTGATCTGACAGTGGTTGGAGCATCAAGTAAGAAAGGTGAACACACTGAGGATAAATGCATTCCATACAAATAGAGGGTGTTGCTAGGGTCTGCATATTTGCATACCCCCAAAATTCATGTACTAAAATCCTAATCCCCAAGGTCATGGTACTAGGAGGTGGGGCCTTTGGGAGGTGATTAGGTCATGAGGGTGTCACCCTTACGAAAGACATTAGTGCCCTTATAAAATAGGTTCCAGAGGCCTTTTGCCCCTTCTGCCATGTGAGGACACAGCAAGAAGATTCCATCTACGAACCAGAAAGCAGGCTCTCTCCAGATACCAAATCTGCTGGCACTTTGATCTTGGACTTCCCAGGCTCCAGAACTGTGCCAAGTCTGAGGGTGAGGAGGCAGAAAGTAACGCTAGAGATCCGGGACTTGAACTTGCCGAAATCAAATAAATCAAATCAAATGAGGAAGCATTGATTACGATGGGGCACTACTCAGCTATTGGAAAGAGTGAGTTATAGCTCTATCCGTTGACTTTGAGGATATCCATGATGCACTGTTACATGAGAGAGTCAAAAGAAAGTTATCTTGTAAGATCTCCTCTTTGTAAAAACAGTATTTTTTTAAAAAGAGAACATTTACTTAACCATTTCTACTATAAAGCCAGGGTTGTCATGTTACACTATTCCAAAGAACTTCATTTTCGTTATGGTCTATGTGAAATTCTGTCTCCACTCCCATCATTCTGAAATTGTGCAGTGCTCAGCATGTGCAACTGTACAAGAAATCCTGTAATAAGACATGTAGAGACCTGGAGGATGTGGGGAAAAAAGAGTGAGGCAGTCATTACCCCTGCTTTGCTTCATAATTTGAAACATGATTTATATTTTGAGATCACTCAAGCACCAGGATCTCTGATCGTCCTGTTTGTGCATTCTAGAAGCCAGGACTCTCCCACCACCACACACACAGGTTTCTAAAGACCCTACAGGAAAAGAAGCTCAAATATGAGGTGCCCATACATCCCACTGCTTCAATTTCCTCAGGAATGAGCCCCAGAAAGTCACTGAGACACTCAGGGAAGCAGCCTGGGAAGACAAGGAGATGAGCTGCCTCAGGAAGCTCATTGTAGCCATGGTTGGAGTGGAGAAAATGTGGAACCAGCCTGAGTACCCATCAGGAGGAGGAATGGATACATGAGCTCTGGCATTTCTCTGCAATCCAAAAAATTGAGGCAATTTTACCTTAACAGGGAGAGATGTTAAGCGGAAAAAGCAAGTTGTAGGACATGTACAGAGATCTCATTAAAAAAAACTGTGTGTATTATGTGTATACATACATTAAATGTATATGTGTATTTGTACTGAAAAAGAAGAGTCTGAAAGGATATATGCCAAGCTGTAAACAGTGGTTACTCCTTGGGGTAGATGTCAAAGGAGAGAAGTTTCCACCATTTACTTTAGATACGCAACAGAAGCAAGATTTGATAGGTGTTGAAGTCAGAGGAACTGACCTTATGTCAGGGGTTCTTAATTTTTTTAAATAAAATACATAAGAATAAAAACAGAAACCAATTTTGTTGAAACAAAATAATCAAAGTATTTTTAAACACAGATATTTGCTAAGTATATTTTGGGTTTTCTTTTTTTTTTTGAGACGGAGTCTCGCTCTGCCGCCCAGGCTGGAGTGCAGTGGCCGGATCTCAGCTCACTGCAAGCTCCGCCTCCCGGGTTCACGCCATTCTCCCGCCTCAGCCTCCCGAGTAGCTGGGACCACAGGCGCCCGCCACCTCGCCCGGCTAATTTTTTGTATTTTTAGTAGAGACAGGGTTTCACCATGTTAGCCAGGATGGTCTCGATCTCCTGACCTCGTGATCCGCC
This sequence comes from Colobus angolensis palliatus, assembly GCF_000951035.1. Lineage (NCBI taxonomy): Eukaryota > Metazoa > Chordata > Mammalia > Primates > Cercopithecidae > Colobus > Colobus angolensis. The sequence goes on along the minus strand of NW_012113697.1, from coordinate 307,568 downwards.
CGTCTCGGCCTCCCAAAGTGCTGGGATTACAGGCTTGAGCCACCGCGCCCGGCCGGGTTTTCTTTATTAATGCATTAAATAGCAAGATGTAGCAGCAAGTCCAATGACTACCATTATTTCAAAGAAGCAGTGAGCAGACACAATATTTCAAGATATCTGCAACTGTCATGTGGTATGAAAATATCTGTGATTTCCAGTGCTGACAAAGTCACAGGTGTTGGCAATACTTCACTGAAGGAAATGCTCATATCCAGTGAGAGGTTCAATAAAACAAAGCTGTAATTTTTTTCCCATCCAAGTGCATGGACTCCTGAATCCTATCTGTGGATGTCTTGAAGGTCCGCGGGAGCCAGGTTAAGAACCCTGAGGATTTCTGCATTCTAGAAAGTCAGCATTCATTTCTTAGTCAAATCCTGCTTTTCTTCTGAGAAGGCTCACTTTGGAGTTTATTCGTGCAGATTTATGTTTTGGGGGTGTCCAGAGTTAATGAAGTAACCCAAATGCAGTTGACTCTGATGCAGATGTGAAACACTCTATTAGGTGATATGAAATAGGTCTTTTATTGAGACTGGGCCTTTGCTAATTTACAGAAAGATTTTTCAATACATAAAGAAATAAAGGCTGCACTTTATTGTATTATTTTTTTAATTTTTATTTATTTATTTATTTATTTTGAGATGGAGTCTCACTCTGTCGCCCAGGCTGGAGTGCAATGGTACAATCTCTGCTCACTGCCACCTCTGCCTCCCGGGGTTCAAGTGATTCTCCTGCCTCAGCCTCCCAAGTAGCTGAGATTACAAGTGCCTACCACCACGCCCAGCTAATTTTTGTATTTTCATATTTGGTATTTTACGTTTAGTAGAGACGGGGTTTCACCATGTTGGCCAGGCTGGTCTTAAATTCCTGACCTCAAGTGATCTGCCCACCTCAGCCTCCCAAAGTGCTGGGATTATGGGTGTGAGCCAACGTGCCCAGCCTAAGGCTGCACTTTCATTATTTTGTTCAGTGTTTCTGGTGGTGATGGTGGTGGTCATGGTGATGGTCACAGTGGTGGTGGTGGTGGAGGTGATGGTAGTGATGGTGATGGCAGTGATGGTGGTGATGGTCATGGCGGTAGTGATGGGGTTGCAGGTGGAGATGGAGGTGGTGGTGGTGGTCATGGTGATGGTGGTAATGAAGGTGGAGGTGATGGTCACAGTGGTGATGGTGGAGGTGATGGTGATGGTAGTGGTATGGTGGTGATGGTCATGGCCGTAGTGATGGGGTTGCAGGTGAAGATGATGAAGGTGGTCATGTTGATGGTGGTGGAGATGCTGTGTGTGTTCTATCTGAAAGCTGTGAGTGATTATAAGGCTTAACTTACCCCATGTTCTGGCAGTGGGACTCTAAAGAGAACCAAACAAAAGCCCCCTGCTCTGTTAAATCATTCTGAAGCTCCAAATACACTGTATTTTCTGACTGAACATGTCATGCAACAGACAATGTACTGCTGGATATTGTGGTTGTCTTTTCCATACCAGGAAAACTAAACTACCTCTCATGGATGAGGCTGTTGTTGTTCTCAGGGTAATTTTGTCTATGATCAAGAAAAGAGGGAGCCTATGGACAGGGCAAAGTAAGGTGCAGGAGGCCCCAGTATCTCCAGGATTAAGGAAGAACTGGTCCTGGATTCTAAGTTATGCAGATACACTGAGATCCATGTTGAAGGGTGAGCCGGCCCTCACCAGGGAACAGAAATCACGTTTAGGTTGTGATTTAGGCCACCCCTCACCCCACCCCACCCCCACCCCATCCAGAGTAGCCACTTCTGATAGCAATTGTAATTTACTCTGTTTAGCTTCTGATGTCCCCAATCCATCACAGCAGACATGGTTGGCTTTGGCAAACCTAGCAGAGCTGTGCTTTGGGAAGCTGCAGGGGGATCCAATAGCTACGGTGGGGAGGGGCAGAAGAGCAGTGGCCTGGGATACTGCAGCCGCTGCTTCAGGGAGGAGATGGGTGGCCGGAGGGGACCAGTGGCCATTAGGGTGGTTTTGTGGAATACACATTTCTTAGAGCTTCCCAGAAAGTATGCAGGAACTCTCCTTTGTCCTCAGGCTGGAGCTCCTACTCCTGGTATCTGAATATTAAAGAACATATGCTCCCCCTAAGGTTTGACATGGTCAGGGTCACTTGTCACACTTCAAGAAAACCTGAGTTACTTGCAACAAACATCATTTAATTTTGCAATTTAAAAAATAATGAATGAAGCTCAAAAGGTAGAGAAGAAGGGAAAGGAGGGAGGGAGGCAACAGGAAGAAAGAAAGTTGAAGAAAGGAAGGAAAGAAGAGTAAAAGAATAAAAGACAGAGTGAGGAGTACTATGGCTATAACCAAAGAAGTTGAAAGGAGATAGAACGAGGGCAAGGTCACGGTTGAAATGCACCCCATACCTCAGTCTACAGAGAGGCCCCCGGAAACCTGACCAAGCAAGTAGGGAGAAGGGGCCATCTGCCACAGTCAAGAAATGAGAGGTAGAGCTAGCCCTTTTGCTCTGGAGAACTCAAAATGTGAGGTGGGGTCTAGCAGGCCAGGAGCCAGATGCTAAAGGCTTAGACCTGGTACCTGACCCAGGTCTGGAGAGGACATTGATGGGGCCTTGAGGTCTCCTTTGTAGCTGCCCAGTTCAGTCCTCTAGGATAGAGAGGCAGTCAGGGAATAAGAGTCCTGGAACAAACAGCGTACATGTGTTTGACACTTCCTCTGTGCTGTCACTATACTGGGCTACAGAGAGAGATGCCCTGACCTAAAGCCTGTCTGAACCAGGGGTCACTCATGGCGCTACAGAAACAAACATGGATGTAGGGGCTGAATATAACCCGAACGCAGCTTTGCAAAGTTTTAAAAACTTACCCAGCCACTCACATTCAACTTGTCCAAAAATTCTGAATGACCTCACTCCTTTTTATGAGCAGCTGTCCTGATACTAATCCTGCCTCTTTCCATAATCCCTCTTTCATGAGACTGAGAGAACACGTCATGAGCCTAAAGCAAATACACTCACAGAGCCCTGCACTTCGTAACTCGCATCACCACTGCAATGCGATCATGCGCTTGTCTAACGCTCCACTGCTGGGACATAAGCCTGATTGCGTCTCCTGTGTCCACGGCTGGGGCCCTGGCACTAAGCCTGGCACAGGCAGCACGGGGTGCATATTTGTTGAGTGCCTGTTGGCATGCTGCAAACATGGGAACAAGGAACAAGTTAGGTCTGGGAAATTACATCCCTTCTGATGAAGGCTAAAGAAAAGGAAATCAACTTGGAATTCCATCAGATAGGTACGGATTGGTCATTTAAAAGAACAGAATCACGATATGTTAAGTTTTTTTGAACTTGTGCCTCCTGTTCCTTCTCTCTCTCTAATATCCCATAAAGAAGAGTATATGAAAGGAACCTACTGAAGAGTTCACTCAAATCATACTCTTGGGACTAGACGGAACCTTCGTAGCCTTCATAGCAGAGCTGCCTACTCAGTGTTTCAAACTTTACAAAAGCCTAGTGGTTTTTCCAGCCTCTGGACATGATGAAAGAAACCAACTCTTCCCAGTGCATTTTAGATTGGGTGCTAAGACTTGTTCTCACAAATCACTTGCTCAACAAATACTTGAGCACCAACTCTGTGCCAGGGCATTGCAGGGCTCTGGAAATACAACGGCAAACACAGCTGACCTCGCCCAGGTCTCGGGACCTTCAGCCTCACCACCCTACCTCTGCTGGTCCAGGGACACACGGTAAATCAGCCACATGAAGAGGGGTCTCCCGCAGGGCTGCTTCATGGTAGAGGAGCCATGGCTGAAGCTGGGATCAGCAGCCACTCGACAAACTCATCTGCTCTACCTGAGGACACGAGCAGAGTTGTCACGGATAACACCAGTGAAGAGGAGGTCTGAATTTTGGGGAAGCGGCCTGCACTTGGAGTTGAGAGGCCCAAGTTCCAATCTCGAAGAGGCTCTCCTCCTTCCTTAATTATCTAATCAACTAGTGAGCATGGGCCTAAGTCTGTGGGAGCTTAGACAAGCTCCAAAATGCACAACTGTGAGCAGAGAGCTTGGCACACTGAGGGCCACCTGTCTTCCTTCCAGAAGTTAGTACTTCTGGGACTCACTTTGCTCTCCATAAAAACCCTCCCCATTGGCAGACACACAGAAACAACCCCAAGGGTCAGGTTTTTAACTTGCCTGAAATCCTGTGGCTTCTCACATCCTTTTGTCTACCAAAAATAATGGAATGCTCTGGGTGACTGACCAGTTGAATCTAGAAAGGACATGAATTGATACCATGAGCTTTGCTGGGCCCCCAATAATAGAAGCTTGTAAGAAAGGCCATAGGTGGGGTTGGAATTTCCATTGGCCCTGGAATATAGGGCCTGGGAGAAAAGACAAGGTCTCGGCACCAAGTCGAAGGTCCTTTCCATGCCATCTGCTGCTCTGAGCAGTGTTTTAACAAGAGTGGGTACCTGTATATTCTGGCCTGCCTCATAAAGAAATGAGATCATCGTCAGGCTCAAGGCAGAGAATATGCGGTGGCTTCAAGCCCTACCTAACGTGAGGCATTTCTTCATCTCCATCTGGCCCTGCCCAGCATGCCCCCATGTTCCCACATACATCCTCAGAGCTGGGGACAGGCCCAGCCTAGCCATGACCTACAGATCTAGGACACCGTTGTGGTGTTTGCAAGCACCACAGTAGCTGGCTGAAGTCTTGGGGTTCCTGGTGAGAGACAGAGGGAAGGGGATGTGGGAATGTGTAGTGAAAGAAAAAGACGGAGGCTTTCCCGGTTGCTTGACAAACATAAGCCCACCCCTTAGCTTCAGCCCAGGCTCTGACAACATCAGATCACAGTAAACCTCAGGTCCCTGTTTACTCCCCTTCCCCGGCTCTACCTCCCCTGGTTTCTCAATCTGTCTACTCTTATCTGGCATTGATAATGTGTGGGCTCTGAAAATACGCCCTTTGGTCTAAAAGTGTGGGGATTCCAAAAAGCCTCGAAGAATGAATGACTCAATCGAGGCTGAAAAGAGCCACATCGTCCAGATACGTACATTTGCTGGGACCCAGCTCGCAAAGCACTTTAACAATCTTTTCGCAACCGCTGTCCACATGGAGTGAGGCTGCAGGGCTGCCATTCCTACTCCTAGATTCTTGTCTTCCTGGATGCATCGTCAGTCCCTGGTTGGGATTCCAGCACTGAGAGCTGCGCTGCTCCACGTAACTCCTCCACTGCCTCTGAAGACCCCCTTTAGGACCCAAGGATCAAAATCCCTACCTCAGGGTGCCCGTCTTGTTCTCCCTGTTCTATTAAAAAAAAAAAAAAAATGAAAAAAAAGACTAAGGGACTGATCCTACTGCTCTAGTCTCATTCCAAAGGGGTTCCTAGACTTGCTGTTGATAAAGTCGACAACTGCTCTTTGTTTAGGTCTCACCTAACCTCCTATTCCAGTTAGAGGGCTCCTAGGCCACCCCAAATATCTGTGGCTTGCCCACATCTGCACTGTGCCTTTGTTTATGAGTTACCTCCTTGAAGACTTTCCTGCAGCCTCTTTTGTTTGTTTGGTTGTTGTTGTTGTTTTTTTTTTGACAGTTTCGCTCTTGTTGCCCAGGCTCTAGAGTGCAATGACACTATCTTGGCTCACTGCAACCTCCACCTCCCTGCTGAGTAGCTGGGATTACAGGCGCCCACCACCATGCCTGGCTCATTTTTTCTGTATTTTAGCAGAGATGGGGTTTCACCATGTTGGCCAGGCTGGTCTCGAACTCCTCACCTCAGGTGATTCACCCACCTCGGCCTCCCAAAATGCTGGAATTACAGGCATGAGCCACTGCACCCAGCCTCATGCAGCGTCTTACCTGTCACGCAGACTAATATCCTTTAAGACATGCTCCCAGCCCATGGCTAGAAAGGCTGCAGAATGTGGAACTATTTGATGTCCTAATAGCCCCTGCCAACATGAAAATGACCAGCAGGCTCAGTCATGCTGCCGAGGTTAAACTTCAACTGTTTAAACGCCAACCGTGGAATCTGCAAATGGGTAAATACCATACTCTGTACAGGGAGCCAAAGAATCTGCTAGAAGCAGCTGCTCAATATGTGTCAGACGGGGCCTTAGTTACAGAGCAACACAGACGAACTAACAAAATACATATTCTGATGTTTCATGAACCTGCTACGTCAGGGAGACTAATTGAAACAGCTTTCCTGCCAAGCAGAAAATTCCATATGGAGAAGAGATAAATAAAAAGAGGCTGCGGGCTGTGGAACATCAGAGGAAGGCAGGTCCCTCTGAGAGATGTAAGTTAAATATGTTTAGCGTAATCTGAGATACCCCGGGGCCTCTCCAGCTTGGACAGACAGATGAGGTTACATTAGGAATAACCTGCATTCCACTCCATGCCCTGGCTGCTCGTGATGAAGCCTTAGCAAGGGTTCCATGTCTATTTCTGGCAGTGCCAAGGATGTCTCTTGGTTTCTCATGAACAAAGCTGGTCCTGTCAAGCACCCATTGGGTCTACCAGACCTGGCTGTTTCTTGTCCATATCCAGAGTGGTGGGACCTGCTTGTCGATGCATTGTGAAGTCAAGACCTCTCCCCACTTTGTATGTGTACCCCAGGGCTTTCAAGGATTTTTAGTGAAAGGGCCGTTTGAGAGTTTGAATCATTGATCATCACCCACATGGCACTCAAAAAGAGCTGAACCAAGGGACACATCTGAGCATCAGACATGGCAGGTCATCCTCCTCCCCCAGGATCATCCTCCTCCCCCAGTGACCAAGGCTTCATTACTGAATCCAGCTGCTTCTTCTCTGGCGGAATTCATGTAGTCATGGCTGGTTAAGTCTCCGTGTTAGCCAGACCTGCGAGTCCCAGCTCGGGCTTGAGCAGAGTTCCCCATTAAAAGGAATTAGACTCTTTTTCTTTGTTAAATTGCCTTAGGAGGTAATGCTTCTCAGGGAACACAGACAATTTCTATCACAACATCATATGTCAATGATATCCTAGGCTCATGCTTGTGTTGTTATAATAGACTGAGAATTAATTTAAACAATGATATCTATAGAAAAATTATTTTGCTGGGTGCGGTGGCTCACGCCTGTAATCCCAACACTTTGGGAGACCAAGGCGGGCAGATCACCTGAGGTCAGGAGTTCAAGACCAGCCTGACCAACATGGGGAAATCCCATCTCTACTAAAAATATAAAAATTAGCTGGGTGTGGTGGCGGACGCCTGTAATTCCAGCTACTCAGGAGGCTGAGGCAAGAGAATTGCTTGAACCTGGGTAGTGGAGGTTGCAATGAGCAGAGGTTGTGCCATTGCCCTCCTGCCTGGGCGACAGAGCGAGACTGTGTCTCAAAAAAAAAAGAAAAATCATTTTAATTTATAGAGTACATACTTTTGTAAAAACTATTAAATGTTTAGAAATTTAAAAAAAAAACTGTGCAACCTTCAGTAAATTACCATACCACTCTGCCCTTCAAGGTATTAAAAGAAATAACCCCAAATTCCAATAATCTCTAACACTCAATGAGTCTCTATAATCTGTACTTTCCCAAATATAACCTAGAAATGAACAACCATAAAAGAACAAAAGAGATAAAAAAAGTACTGGAGAAATTTATCGCCTGCCTCCATGTCTATAAACGTTCCATGAGGCCGGGCGTGGTGGCTCAAGCCTGTAATCCCAGCGCTTTGGGAGGCCGAGACGGGTGGATCATGAGGTCAGGAGATCGAGACCATCCCGGCGTCTCTACTAAAAAATACAAAAAACTAGCCGGGAGAGGTGACGGGCGCCTGTAGTCCCAGCTACTTGGGAGGCTGAGGCAGGAGAATGGTGTAAACCCGGGAGGCGGAGCTTGCAGTGAGCTGAGATCCGGCCACTGCACTCCAGCCTGGGCGACAGAGCGAGACTCTGTCTCAAAAAAAATAAAAATAAAAATAAAAATAAACGTTCCATGGACACAAAATACAATCATTCAAATTCCCTGGAAACCACCTATATTTTTGCAAGAATTCATTCTGACCAACAGTTGGGAACCAAGAACAGGTCTAGAGCTCCTAATTTAGGCAGCTGTCCCAACACAAAAGCAGAGGAGCCAGAGGTGAGTTCTCCAACGCTGCACCTGTGTCTGCAAACGTTTACACAAGACCCTTGAATGGAGAACATGCCTTGTAGGGCAAATTTGACTTTTCCAAACGACACTTCTATAAGTTACTACATCTCTGTGAAGGATGCTGGATTAGTATTAACTGTCTTGCAAATACACATACAGAAACTCAGGTAAGGTCAGCCTTACTCAGTAGATAAACCCCAAACACGAAACCAACTGGGTCAGCCTGTCATAACTGGATCCCTCTTGCATGTAAAGACAAAGGTTGTCTTCTTGGAGATGGAAAAGAGTTCAGCATAGCTCGCTTTGGGGCCAACTCAGAGCATGGGTGAACCAATCCTAGCTGTCCTCTGACAAATAACAGCAGGAGTCCCACCAGGAGCTCCTCCCCCAAGCACTCGGCTCCACAAGGCAAACCTCAGAGAATTACAGGGGAAAAGAGCTCTCCATTTATCAGTAGGGGGCACCCTGGTCCCCACCGCCACTTTGTTTGCCCTCCAAGGGAAAAACCTCTCAATACCAGGTCCAGGAGCAGCTGGATGGGATCACTCAGAACCCAGCCAAGAGCTAATTTTCTCTTGGCTTCAAAATCCATCCTATGCTTGGAGACGCTGGGGCTGGGATTCTACAAACCACATTCTGGCTTCGTGCCCTGATAGGCTCTGCCCTCAGGGGGCGCTAGCAGGAATCTGCAAGAATAAGGAGGAAGTAGGAAGTGGCTCCTTGTTCACTTCCTGTTTGCTTCCTGTTCACTTTCTATCAGCTTCCTGTCCCTGCCAGATAGGTTGCTAACCCTAGCAGCACTTTTTCTTCACCCGGGCAGTGGCAACTCCTCCCAGAAACGTTTCAATGCAGTTTTTGGTTTTTCCAACACTCACAAAAGCAGCCTCAGTGGGGGTCCCCTCAAAGACACCAACAAAACAGCTCCCCAATTCAAAGGCGGGGGCACCATCCCCACAGGGGCTCTCCTTGGAGCTCAGAGATACCAGCTGCGTTGAGCAGCATCCCCACTCCCCCACCTCAGAAGTCTGAGATTCAGCCCCGTGTCCCTTCTCCAAGCAACTACCTTTCAATGAGTCCAGCATCTTCCTCTTGTCCCCAAGCCTCAAGTGTGATGCCTGCTTCCTGTGGTGCTACCTCCATTCATACCTTTGTATTCCCTTCCTGCCCTTTACTGTCACCTGGCTAATCATTCTTTATATTATCTCTAATAAAATAGCTGGTGTGATTTCTATCTCCTGCCTGGACCCAGACAAATCACCCACATTTTGGTCCTGAGCATCTGTGGCAGAGACTACAGCCGGGGACTGGCCAACCCCACTGGAGAGCAGTGTGGGAAGGCACACACTCACCCACCCACCTACAGCTCACATTCTAATCTGGTTTCTCTCAGCCAAGCTCTGCATGAGCAAGAGCAAGTTTAGATTTAAAGGACACCATGAAATGAGTGGTAAATGGAGCTTAAGTGCTGTATGTTCTTGGGGATGGCTGCAAGGACCCCTGGCTAAACATTTGCGTGTTTCTCCTTGTTGGTCAGTAGCGAACTGTAGAGAGCATCCTCATCACAGGCTTTCGGGCAAAGATGATCTTGTTATAGTTTTCAGCTGGACAGTCTCTGGAATCCGTATGTAAGCGTGTGGGTTCTGGGATCATGGTAGGAACCATGGCCGATACCGAATAAGCGCCCCACATTGATAACGTGGATTCTGACAGCGTGTCCCTGAACACAGCTTTGCCGGAAGACTTGGACGACTTTCTCCTTTTCGGCTGAATGACGCTGGAAGGTTTATTCTGCCTAGACGCCCAGGGGCTTTCCTCGAGGGCACGCACGCATTCCAGTTCTCTAGTTTTGCTTTTCTCAATGAGTCTTTTCACTGTCTGGGAGGTATAGGTGACATAGGCTGGCCAGGGGTCGTGTTTTTCAAGCAGCTTCTGGGGAAGTCCAGTGTTTTCTGTGAGTCCTACCAGCAAAGAGGAATGCAGGCCATTTAGAGGCAGTCACATGCAATAGCTCGATTCTTCAAAAAATGGGAAGGCCTCGGAACCAGATTTTGAAGTCCTCCCTATTTTGCACCCCTTGTATTCAGTCAGAATAAAATCCAATTCAAAGTGGGGGAACAGAATGACATCCTAGAAAGTATATCAATTAAACAATGACAGAATGGTAAGGAGCAAGAGACAGAGTCAAACAGACCTGATTGATTTTAAATATTTGCATAACCTCAAATTGTTTTACCCCTGAACTTCTATTTTTTCACCAATAAAAGGGTTAATCGAAGGCCTGAGAACTAAAGAAAGTAATATATTTCAAGGGCTCGGAACAGTACAGCTTAGTGCTTTAAAGCATGGGTTCTGTACTTGTCTGCTTCAGATTCCTACTCTACCTTTTTCGTAGCTGTGAACCTTGAACAAGTTTCTTAACCTTGCTAAACTTCAAGTGCCTCATCTGTAAAATGGTGATTAGAACAAGACAAAGTTCGTGGAACTTTCTTGTGGATTAAAGATAATTTATGTAAAGCTTTTAGCACAGTACATGACATAATCAGTAAATGGTACCTAAAACTTTTGGCTATGTCTCCCAGCCCAAACTATTTCATTTAATCCTAGTTACACCTTATAAGGTAGGTATTCTCCCCATTTAATAGAGGACGAAACTGAGGCTGACTAGCTTGCACGACTAACAAGTGGTGGGTTTGAACTCAAGCTTAACAAGGCTCAAAAAAAAAAACAAAGCTTTTCACTATGGTTGCTGGCCAGAAGTTTGGGGTGTTTGCCAAGAGGGGTAGGTGTTGCTAGAAATTCAGTCCATTAGTTTATCAAGCAGCCTGTTCCTTTACAGATCTAAAATCATGGGCATGTCAGTCCTTCTGATCTTTCATTTGCAACGTCACTCTATTTAGCAGAAATGATTCAATTTCTCTCCTGCAGCTGCTACCTTCCCCTGTGTTCTTATGTGGTGCATTCTTTCCCTAATTCTCTATTTCTTTGGTCAGTTCAACCGGAGTTTTGCAGGGAGGGGAGTTAAAAGAGTCATCTTGCCATCTCCAAACTGAATGCAGTTTTTAAAAAATGCCGTAAGTGGGGATAATCAAGTGAAGTGTAGGTTGTATTCCCACACTACCTCGTGCGTGTCCAGGAGCTGGAGCTTGTCTGGGGACAGCGCTGTCAGTAAAGAATGTGCTGTAGAAGGATTCCATCTCCCTGTAAAAGTCATGTGTGACATTACCTCTCACTAGAAAATTCGCGGCAAGGGGTCCAAGCACAGACTGTTCACCCTTGCCTCCTCCAAACAAATGTAAAGATCTTGTGGGACAGGGCATTTGCATGAATCTGGCAGAGTCCAAACTCAAACGCCTGGAGCAAAATGAGCAGCAATCCCCTTCCATCTCCTGAACATGCTTTGTTCTCTGCCAGCATAACAAGAGTGGCCGCCCAGTGGCCTCTTCCCACTGCAAATCCTCCAACCCTAGACAGCCCCAGGGCAGGAGCTTCCATTGGTAACGTTCCCAACTCTACCTTCTTCTTTCTTCATCCTTCGTGCATCCATCTTTTTAATATTTACTGATTTCTTAACATCACAGGTCCAGATTCCTATGGGAAAATACACTTGTTAGCTAGAGCCTCCTCAAACTGGCCTGAGTTTAGGAAAGCGATGAGTAGCCACCCTGGGGGGGAGGTCCTAAGTCCTATATGGTCTCTGCATGAGGTTAAGGTGACTTCATCCCCTGAGAAGAGGACATGTTTTCTGTGGAGCTGGAGACAGGCCAGGTGAGCCCCGCAAAGGCCTGCAGGCATGGCCTTGCTCAAGAGCTGTAGGCTGTCATGACAGTCTCTGGGTTTTCTGCTTTCCAGTCTCCTAGCTTTAAAGGAGAGAGGCTGGGTAGGCTGGGGGCTGTGTGGAGGCTGGTTCACAGAGGGGAAGTGGGAAAAAAAAGGCCCCATTTCAAAACCTTGCTGTCTCCTCTACCAGAGTCCGAGAGTGGTCACATTACTACAAGCGTGACATCCAACCTGCATTTCTCAGCGTGGAATCAGGGAGAGAAGGTAGCAGAGATGGGCAGCAGCCAGGAGTCAGCTGCCAGGGCCCCAAGCCCAGGCTGCAACATGGAAGTCTAATGCTCTATGCAGCCATACAGGGGGGAAAATCCAATGGAAACCATGGTGTAGCGGTTCTCAATCTTGAGGCTGCATCCACCTGGAGAGACTGTTAAAGCCCAGATTGCTGGGCCCACCTCTAGAGTTGCTGATTTAGTAACCACTGTTTTAAACCAAAACGGGGAAAGAAAAAAAAAAAAAAACTACTGGAGATTTGTAAGGTTATATTATTAACTACCTAGAGACAAGAAATGGGTCCAAGAGATCTTTTTGATTCCTTTCCAGCTCTAAGACACATGCACATACCTAACCATTACATTTCTATATTCAATTTTGCCGTCTCTGCAGTGTTTAAGCACTTATTTCCACTATCACCTGCAAATGCCCATTGAGAAAGAGTCTCAGATGATTCTGAACAGCTCCCAGATGATGCTGGTGCATTTTGGTCTGGAAGCCACACTTTGAGAACCATGGGTCGAAGGCAGTGCTTCTCAAATTTTAGCAAGTACTAGAATCACCTGGAGACCTTGTGCAACCACAGATACCCAGGTCCCACCTTAGAGATTCTCATTCGGTAGGTCTGTTTTAAGGACCTGAGAATTTGCATCTCTCACTAACTCCTAAATGATACTGATGTTGCTGGTCTGTGGTTCATACTCTGAGTGGCCCCGGTTTAGACTGAGTAGTGAGTGTTAAGCCTTTTTTTATCAGCTCCCACATACGTGAGGGCTGACTCCTTTCTGCATGGAACACTCCTCTGACATAAGCACTTCGCAGGTTTTTCATCCTCCTTTTTCCCTAATCAAGGAACTATTCTGGAATGCTGGTGTGTGTCATTGACGGGGCAACTTTAAATTCCACTATTTTTATGGAGTAAATTACTCACACATTTCAGCATTTTATTATAACACATCTAACAAAGGATGGCATCCCAGAGATTCATTCATACTCCAAAAAATAAAAAGTGTTTTTTGGTCAAACCTATTTAGAGACAGATCTTACGGAGTCCCTGCTGTGGGTATCAATGGCAATCTTCCACAACAGTGCAGTTCTAGAAGAATTCACAATGTCATTATTCTGAGGCTAGGGAAGAAATAATGCTCAAATAGTCATCTAACCTACAGAAACTTTCATGTCATCATTTTTTTTTAAATGTAAGGTAAAGCCTCTTAGTTTTCCTTCTAAGACCTACCATAGGGCCTCAGAATTTAAAGTCATCCATTCCAAGTACCCCATAACACAGAGCATGACATGCAAGTGACCACTCAACTTGGGCCTCTCTCTACCTCTAGTGGAAATAGAACTCTTTACTTATCTTCCACATTTTAGCATTGTCAGAAATTTCTTGGCTGGGTGCAGTGGCTCATGCCTGTAATCCCAGCACTTTGGGAGACCGAGGAGGGTGGATCACCTGAGGTCGGGAGTTCGAGATCAACCTGGCTAATATGGTGAAACCCTGTCTCTACTAAATATACAAAATTAGCCGGGCATGGTGGTGAACGCCTGTAATCCCAGCTACTCGGGAGGCTGAGGCAGAAGAATCGCTTGAACCCGGGAGGCGGAGGTTGCAGTGAGCTGGAATCACATCGCTGCACTCCAGCCTGGGCAATGGAGTGAGACTCCGTCTCCAAAAAGAAAAAAAAAGAAAGAAATTTCTTCATCTTCTCACATGTAAAATAGGATACCAGATGGTGGAAATATGTTTCAGCTGGCAATATTTGGGAGATTTGGGAGTCATTCCTTTCATCATTGCTTCTGAGTTTCTAGTTGATGAACCCTGAAGCCTGAGGAAAGCACAGTCTTGGTCAAACATCAGTTTCCAGACTTGTGTGCATCTGTGTGACCCACCACTCTGCTCAGAGCCTCTGGCCAGGACTCACCTGACCCCTACAGCTGTGCCGTGTGACTGACAGGACAAGTCTACAAATGGTGGGTTTTTCTCGTACCTGCTGAAGCAGGGACTAGGAAACCACAGAAAGAACCAAGGGAGGGAGTGTTTGAGACTGCCTCAAAAACTCATGGGAAGGACTTGTTTGTTTGAAAATAACAGGAGACAAATAGTTGACATTAAGTCTGAAGAGAAGCTGTGGGCTTTTATAATTTCCTTCAATTCCAGCACAAAGGTTCCATTTTGTGTCCCTGTAAATGAAATGCAAACCAGCAGTCTACAGACAGAAACAGCATTGATGGGAGGGGCAGGAGGCAGAGTGTTGAAGCGGCTTTCTTGTTTTTCCTACAGACACAAAGCCCATGTTCAGACCACTGGGCTTTCAGGGCCAGCTCCCCACTCCCCCCACTGAATCTCTCATCCCACCATTTTCAGAATCTAGTCTAATAGACTGGGTTTGGCCTAGATCATTCAATTACCTGGAACATGAAACAATCCATCTTGATCACCTTCCTTAACTTCTTAGGACCTCAGTTGTCACTTACAAAATGAGGATGAGGATGAACTGCTGTCCCAGAGAGACACAGTTCTGTAATTTTCTCTCTTTTTTTTTTTTTTTTTTTTTTTTTTTTTAGAGACAGGGCCTCACTCTGTCACTCTGGCTGGAGCATAGTGGCACGATCGTAGCTCACTGCAGCCTTCAACTCCTGGACTCAAGCAATCCTTCTGCCTTCACCTCCTGGGTAGCTGGGACTACAGGAACACACCACCATACCTGGATAATTCTTTTTTTTTAAGTAGAGACAGGGGTCTCGCTATTTTGCCCAGTCTGATCTCAAGCTCCTGGGCTCAAGTGATCCTCCCACCTCTGCCTCCCAAAGTGCCGGGATTATAGGTGTGAATCATAACACCTACCCCACAGTTGCTTTAAAAATATCTGGAAATTGCTTTCTTTGCCACATCTACTGCAAGAATGAAAACCATTCTCACCTATCAGACTGCCAACATTCTAGAAAATGTTGACATTACTTTGAAGGGACGCACAGTTATCGTGAAGGGCCGCAAGGGACTTCAATCACATCAATGTAGAACTCAGTCTTCTTGGAAAGAAAACAAAAAAGGCTCCGGGTTGACAAATCGTAGGGTAACAGAAAGGAACTGGCTACTGTTCAGACTATTTGTACTCGTGGACAGAACATGATCAAGGGTGTTACACTGGGCTTCCATTACAAGTTGAGGTCTGTGTATGGTCACTTCCCCATCAATGTCGTTACCAAGGAGAATGGGTCTCCTGTTGAAATCTGAAATTTCTCGGGTGAAAAACACATCCGCAGGGCTCGGATGAGACCAGGTGTTGCTTGTTCAGTATCTCAAGCCCAGAAAGATGAATTAATCCTTGAAGGCAACGACATTGAGCTTGTTTCAAATTCAGCGGCTTTGATTCAGCAAGCCAAAACAGTTAAAAACAAGGATATCAGGAAATTTTTGGATGGTATTTATGTCTCTGAAAAAGGAACTGTTCAGCAGGCTGATGAGTAAGATCTAAGAGATGTCCAGCTACAGAAACAAGATGCTGGATGATTCCTAAGACCTGCTTGTGATATTAAAAGATGTAATAAAAGACCAATTGATTTGGAAAAAAATAGTGTCTGGAAATTAAAATGCTTGTAAACCAGTGGTCCCCAAACTTTGCAGCACATTGGAATCACTAGGGATCTTGGAAAAATACAAATGTAGGCGCCCATTCCCAATATCATGATTTGACTGGAATGGGATGCAGTACAGGCATTGGAATTAAAAGTTTCCCAGACAATTTCTCTGTGCAGCAAAACTTGGGAAATGCTGTTCTAGAATATAAAACAAGAAACAACTGAAGATTTATAAAATATTGTTATTAACTACTTAGAAACAGAAAACAAACCAGGTGCGGTGGCTCACACCTGTAATCCCAGAACTTTAGGAGGCCAAGGTGAGTGGATCACTTGAGGCCAGGAGTTCGAGACCAGCCTGGACAGCATGGTGAAACACTGTCTCTACTAAAAATACAAAAATTAGCCAAGCACGGTGGCAGGCGCCTGTAGTCCTAGCTGCTCGGCAGTCTGAGGCAGCAGAATTGTTTGAGTCCAGGAGAAGGAGGTTGCGGTGAGCCAAGATCACCCCACTGCACTCTAGCCTGGGGGGGAGAGAGAGAGAGAGAGAGAGAGGGAGAGAGAGAGAGAGAGGGAGAGAGAGAGAGAACGGGTCCAGAAGGTCTTTTCAGCCCCTTTGCAGTCCTAAGACACGTGCTTTCACTCAAGAATCCCTGATTACAGTCAGCAGTGCATCTCAGGAGCCTTTAAACATTTAAAAGGGCCACGGAATACTTCCACAACCACCACCCGACAATATCAAAATTGACTTAGATCAAAGAAGAAGCAGCAGTGGCTTTAAAGTCCAGAGCTAAGGAAACTGTGGTCGCCATGGGATTCTCATGCAAATCTAATGATCTCACCCTCTCTGGCCACAAGCTGCATCCTTATCTCAGGAAACCATCTTGCAAAAGGATTTTACGGGTTCCAGGCAGGATTGATGGATTAGTGCTCTGGCACAAATCGACCCCACTCAGACTTTTTACCCCACTAATGCTGTGAAAGTAGTGCCATTTACATAGTCATGACGAGTGGATTATTATCTCAATCTAGTGTTTCCTAAACCGTGTCCCACAGAATGCAAGAATCTCTCTTCAAGATGTTAATAGGTATTACTTAAAGAAAAAGAAGGGGCCCATGGCAAAAGCTGCCCTGTAAAGCCATATAGATTGTTTAACCCAGCAGTCGCCACATCTTGTAAATTGTGCAAGATTTCAGGCCTGTCCTCAGTCAACTAAGTTAGAAAAAAAATTGCCATGTTAAAAAAATTCCTTTGGGGCAGGATTTTCAGAGTCTGTTGTATGTTAATTTGTTCCGTAATTCTCCAAAAGGAAGACTGAATATGCAGCATCCCCTAATCTCATTTGACCAAGGAATCACTCATTCATTCATTCATTCATTGTGTGAGGCATCTCATGGAGCTAGAAACCAGTGACACATTTGTGGCGATTGTGAAACAGTGTTCTTCTCCTGCCCTTGTTTTGGAATTGCAAGCCTCAGAGAACGTTGTGGAGTAAGAGGATAGAATGATGAACTTGCTCAGGGTATAGTTGGGTCTTCAATGAATCACCTTCTCTGAAATCAGCTGCAGAGTCCCCAAAACTGTCGCTATGCAGAAGAACAAACTCCACTAGAAACAAGACCCGCGTTCCCTCTGTTCAGCCTCTTTCCTCTCTTCTCTGCTCCAATCTGCAAGGCTTCTTTTGTTTGTCTCACCTCTCACTTTTCTCCCTGAGCCATCCCTAGGTGTCTTGCCTGGCCCCAGAAGGAGAATCACATTTTCTCAAACAGCAACCTGATGCAAAGCCTCATTTCACCTCTGAATTTATCCTCTTTAACCTTCCATCTCCTCCCTGCCCTCAGCTTTTTTCTTTTTTTTCCTACCCTCTGGCCACTCCTCATTTATTTTTGGCTAAAGAGGAAGCTGCCACTAAAGCCAGAAGTGTCTTGAAAGGCTCATCTCTGAGATCTGGAAAGATGCTCCCGGGCAAAGATCCACTTGGCAGAACGTGCGGTTTCCGTGCTGATCTCCACCCGAATGGGCTGACAGGAGACCCACAGAACTGCCCATCTCACAGGATCAGCACAGGCACTGACTCCCTGAACTTCAAACTGAGAAACGCGGGGAAACAGTGAGTGCACACCTACGGATTCTCAGTGGCGCCCCCTTCTGACTGTCTCCACTTCTTCACCCTGCCCCTATCCCATGGAAACTCACCATGGCCCCACCTCTACCAAATGGGCTCTGTGCGGTGCACACAAGAAGATGACCATTTCTTGTGCCTTTAGTGACACAGACAATGGGGAGCCTTGGGAATCCTAGAAATGTTAAGACAAAGGGGAATAGGAGTGGGGAGGGGCGAGTTGTTCTTTCGGGAAAGAAGGCATCTCTCTCTTTCTCCCTGTGCAATAATTTGCTAGACACCATCTCTTCCTCCCTAGCGCCCCTGCCCAGAAACGAACACATACACAAAGAAGAGGAGAAACAAGTCCATTACCGCACTATCTTTAAAAAGTCATGTTGCATACGGTGGGCCATTTGGTAGTGTTACCATGTTCTTATACAGACCGTGCCTCTTTCTGGGGGATCAACTGTCCCTAACCACATCAGGGTGGGGAGGTGGGAGTCTAATCAGAATTGTTCATCTTCTAACACAGACTTGGCATTACTGATTCATCACTTATGATGGGAAGGAGGTGATATGTTGCTTCTTGATAATGCTTCTATACTTTATTTTCTGTATCGATTATATGTGTACATGGAGGGCATTTTATTGTCCAATGGTGAAAACAGTTCAAGTACCTATGGCCGTTCAACATATATTCATTCATGCACAAATGCACACTTGCACACATTCAAAAAACCTATCCTGAGCTCCAAACATTACTCTTCTGAGAGGCACAGGTCCTGCACTCACCCACAACCCACTGTGGATTTTCTGCATTTGCCTTACTTTGGGATCTACCCTTCTCAATGCCAGGGGTCCATAATCCAGGTTTCCCATGCTGATAAATCCAGACGAATCCTTGCCATCGGTGTTATGAGAAACAAAAGCAGAGGCCTCCCAGTACATAGGACAATACATGTTCCATCAACCACTCTGCAGTCAGGTACTGACTATGCATCTCACACACCAGGCAGGCACTGAGCCTTGTTTCAAGGAGCTCACAGCCCGGTGAGGAAGACAGACCACCAGTTTCCTAACTCAACCTGGGTGCGGGGGGTGTCAAGAAGCAGGTTCAAGAAGAGAAAATGTTTGTGCTAAATCTCAAAGGGCAAAGGAAATGATGGGCAGTGGGCATGGTTTAAATGCCAACCTCAATGTTTCCAAATCCTGAGTGAAATGCTTCCTCATTCAAGATCCATGTTCTCCTTCCAGCATGCAGATAAAATAGGCAGTTTCCAAACAGTGTGTTTTCTGCATGTGAATTATAATGCTGAATTGGCTGAAGAAACACTTTACAAATTCACTGCAAGAAAGAAGCATTAGGCATTGTATACCTATCAGGTACAACCATGAATCTGAATTTTATATTTATCCAAGGAATATTCAATTATAAATATTAAACTCCCACTTTAAGATGACATTGGAAGGCCCATTGAGCGTAAAACACGTGTGGCCATTATCTGTTGATCTATTATCTACAGATCTAGTTCCAAATTTAAAAATCAAATTTCCAAAACAAGCCAGGCAGGCATAATCAGAGGAGAGCTTTTCAGCCTTTTTCTTCCATGGACATTTTTGGGGTAGGCTTGTACACTGGCAGGCTGGACACGTAGGAAAGATATGGAGAAGCAGGCAGCAAGAAATAGCCCGACAACCTCATATTCAGGAAAACAAACATGAAAGGCTTTAAGTAATTTGTGCCCAGAGACCCTCTCTCTGCCTGACGGCTCCCGAGCAGTGTGACCATTAAAATGTGTGGCCGCACAATGTCTAATCAATCAGAAAAAGGAAGTCCTGCTCCGTTGAAACAATAGGGACATTGTGAACCTGGAGAACACTTCGGGGAAACAGCCAGGCATTTCCCAGGACTGCGCTCAATCCATGGGCCAGGCCACCCCTTTTGATAATGCTCAAAGCACTAGGAATCAAGGCCAGTGTTTGTTTTGAAGAAGATGACTTGTATTTGAGATTTTACCTAGAAGAAAAGAAAGTAGCTGCCTCCTACATGATTCAGTTATTCCATCAGCCTATTGACAGCTTGTACTCAGTAGCACACAGTTCCCCAGTGCATGTCAGAATGTGAGAAAATGCATGCATCACCCATTGCACCCAACTCTTGAGTAATAAGCATTCCCCAAAATCTTGTCTCCCCATTCTCAGCTCCCATCACCAAGACTCTCCCCCTACACACAAACATACACATTCACACACTTATGCATCTGCATGCACACATGTACATACACATGTTTACTTGCATGCACATGTGTGCACATGCATGCATACACACATACACATGCACACTCAGCTCTCAACACTCAATTACTCCCCACGCTAGCCAAGCTCTCATACCTTTACCCCTTGGCACATTCTGTTCTTTTGCCCTGAATTCTCTTCCCAGTCTCCACTTCTTTTTTTTTTTTTTTTTTTTTTTGAGACGGAGCAAGATCACTCTGTCACCCAGACTGGAATGCAGTGGTGCCATCTCGGCTCACGGCAAGCTCCGCCTCCCAGGTTCATGACATTCTCCTGCCTCAGCCTCCCCAGTAGCTGGGACTACAGGCACCCTCCACCACGCCCAGCTAATTTTTTTGTATTTTTAGCAGAGACGCGGCTTCACCATGTTAGCCAGGATGGTCTCAATCTCCTGACCTCATGATCCACCCGCCTCGGCCTCCCAAAGTGCTGGGATTACAAGCGTGAGCCATCACACCCGGCCCCAGTCTCCACTTTTAAGGAACTGCACATCCTCCAAATACCCCGGACCATAGCATGACCATGCAGAAAACACTTTCCTAACCCTTCCAGGAAGGGAATCACTCATGCGCTCGCAGAGAAAGGTGAGAGTGACTGTATTATAAAGTGTGTGTCACAATTATGTTGAGAAATTGCCAGAAAGCAAAAAGGTGTGGAGCTTTACTTCGCGCCTTGGGTAAACTGATGAAATTGCATTCAAAATCTGAAAAGCTGAGGATAAGAAACTGAATTATAGAGACATACACACCCTTTCTCCTCTCTCCCTTCTGCCGCAGACACCCCTGGGACTTTCTGCCAAGAGCACTTTGTCAGGTCATCATCAGGGGATGTGCTCTCTCTCCTGGGCCTTTGCAGACCTCTCAAGGAAGGGTTGTTCTGGAGCCTGGAGGCAGTCACTTTCCTTACCCACAACTGCCATCCTCAAACCATTTCTCCTCCCCTGAAGCTTGTGCCCGGGCTACATCACCACCTCACCTGCCTGGTTGCTACCAGCTTCTGAGCACTGTCCTCTGCCCCTCAGTCCCTGACAACTTGAGCCCCAGGCACGCTGTCCTCCTCTGCGCTGTTACCCTGTCATCACTGTGGCTTCTTCATCATCTCCAGAATGATGCATGCAAACCACCAGCCCAGCAGTCCTCGACCTGCTCACTTCCAATCACCAGGTCTTCCTCTCAGTTGCCACCACCCCTGCCTCTGTGATCAGCCCACTGTTCTTATTGTCCCCAATAACCACACTACGTCCAAAATCTAAGCTGCGAGCATCTCACTCTTACTCTTCCCTCCTCCATCCCTCCAGCTCACTCCCCAAGCAGTTCCCAGTCCAGCAATTCCTGGATTTCAATTCACTCACCCCACCTTCCCCTCAGTGTCCCCTTTGTGTCCCAGCTTCCTGCTTTATCTTGTTGATACCCCACAGCTCCTCCTTATGGTCCCTTGCAAACACCCTTAACCTCGTATCCCTCTCCCATGTGCCGGGCAAACACATATTTGCATGGCAAAGCCTTAATACCAGTTCAGTCCACCTGTGGGGCTCTTTTAGGTGCCGTCATCTCAGCAACTAAACATGATGGGAGGAAAATGCCACCGTGCTGATTGGTCCCACGTGGAATAACAGCTAATATTTCTATGACATGTGGTGCGACCAGGGCACAGGCTAAGCGTCTTACCTATAGTAACTAATTAAATCCTCACAAATTAAATCCTCACAAAACCCATATGCATTAGGTACTATTGTATTAATCTCATTTGACAGGCAAGGAAACTGGAGCCTGTAGGGACATTAAGCAGTCTGTCCAAGGCCACACAATGATAAAGTGACAAAAAAAAAAAAACAGGATTTGCCCTCAGGCAGTCTAGCTGCAGAATCCTTTTATTTATAATTCCACACACTTGTTCCTCAATCTCCAAGTCAATCAACAGAGCTAGTCCAACCAACACTTCCCCCTTCCTACTCTTCTCACTCTTCCACTCCCCAAGCAACTCCTTCTTTTTTAATATTATATTTATTTTAGATTCAGGGGTCCGTGTGCCTGTTTGTTACATGGGTATATCGTGTCATGGTGAGCTTGGGCTCCTAGTGAACCCATCACCAAAAATATTGAACATTGTACCGAACAGGTAATTGTTCAACCCTCACCCTCCTCTCATCCTCCTCCCTGTCGGAGTCCACGGTGTCTATTGTCTTCACTTTTATGTCCATGTCTACACATAGTTTACCTCCCACTCGTAAGTGACAACATGTGATATTTTATTTTCTGCTTCTGGGTTAGTTTACTTAGAATAATGGCCTCCAGCTCCATCTATATTGTTGCAAAGGATAGTCTTTCATTCTTTTTTATGGCTGCATAGTATTCCATGGCATATATATGCCACATTTTTCTTATCCAGTCAACCATTGGTGGAGATTTAGGTTGATTTCATGATTTTCTTATTATGAACAGTGCTGGGATAAACATATGAGTGCAGGTGTCTTTTTGATAAAATGATTTCTATTCCTTTGGGTAGATTCCCAGTAGTGGGATTGCTGTGTCCAATGGTAGTTCTATGTTTATTTCTTTAAGAAATTTTCATATTTTTTTCAATAGAAGTTAAATATTTTATATCCCCATCAAGCAACTATTTCAAACCTCCTCTTCACCTCCTTCTCCTTCCATTGTAGGTTAATGGCTTTGTCTTGCCCTGCTTTGAGAAAAATCCAAGAATCCATCAAGAACTCCCTCATCTCCCGCCATCACTTGTACCAACTCTCCACCATATGCTCCCCTGCACTTTGCCTTCCTTCCTGCTACAATGAATGAAGCATCCCTTTTCCTGTCAAAGAACACCTCTCCACTTGCAACCCAGGCCTCTCTCCCTCCACCTTCCAAAATGCAATGGTCATGGATAGAGTTGAGCACTCACTCTCACATTCTTGAAATGTTCTCCTACCTGGTTTCCATGACGCCACAGGAGTAGAATCCCATCATCACTCAGCAAGCTCGTTCTCAGTCTCCATTGAGGATTTCTGGGTCCCCTTCTTTTTTTTTTTTTAATCTCCATATATCCCCAAAGTGATGGGAAACCAGTTTTGTGGCTTTATATCTCATCAATTTGCCAAATCTAACTAGACTGACTTCTTTCCCACAGTCCAAATATATATATCCAACTGCCAATATACTACATCTTTGTTTGTATATCTAATAAGCTCTCAAACTTTTCATGGTTCAAACAAACTCTTGATCTTACTCCATAAAATGCTCCTTTCTGGTCTCTTCCATCTCAGAAAGAGGTATCATCATTCATCAAATTGCCCAATTCTAACATCTAACATCTCTTGCTTCTTCATTCAATATCTCCAGCCCATTATCCTCCCCAACGCCACCATGATTTAACTTCTCTACACCACCAGCCTCCTCTGAGACGTCAACATCTATTAACTGAACTACAGAACACCTGCTACTGGTCTCCCTGCTTCCACTCTTGTTCTCCTATGATATGATTTGGCTGTGTCCCCACCTAAATCTCATCTTGAATTATGCCTCCCATAATCCCCACGTGTTATGGGAGGGACCTGGTGTGAGGTAACTAAATCATGGGGGTGGATTTTTTCCATGCTGTTCTTGTGCTAGTGAATAAGTCTTACAAGATCTGATGGTTTTATACAGGGCAGTTCCCCTGCACATGCTGTCTTCCCTGCTGCCATGTAAGACATGATTTGCTTCTCCTTCACCTTCCGCCATGATTGTGGAGACCTCCCCAGCCATGTGGAACTGTGAATCCATTAAACTGCCTTCCTTTATAAATTACCCAGTCTCAGGTATTTATTCATAGCAGTATGAAAATGGACTAATACACCCTACAACTCCTTCTCCAAAGAGGATCCAGAGTGATTATTTTTCAACATAATCAGATTAAATCATCCCCCTGCCTAACATTCTCATGGCTCCCCCTCCATTTAGAAGCCAATGCCAGTTCCTTATGTTGGCCTGCAAACCCTCTTTGATCTGGCCCCTCCCTTCCCTCCCAGCCTTAGCTAGAGCGGCTCCCCACATCACCCACTGTGCCCAGCCACACTGGCCTTGCCTCTCTTCTTTAAAAACATCAAGCTTGTTCCCACCTTAGGGTCCTTCCCCAGCTACTGCCTCTGCCTGGGATGCAGGTGTCCCTGATCTTCACATGGGTTGTTCCTTCTTAGAAGTCAGAATTCAGCCTAAATGTCAACTCCTCAGCCTTCCCTGACTACATAACAGCACCACCAGTCACTATCACATCTCCTATTTTAATACTCTGCCTAACACTATCCCTGCCTGACATTTCTTACGATTTACTCATTTACTTTCTCTTAACTAACTAGACTATATGCCATATGACAGCGGCAATCTCATCTATCACATTCATTGCTCTGTCCGCAGGACCTTGGGTCAAAATCATCAGATAAATGGACATTCCTGCAATTGCCACAAGTAACTTCTCCTGGAATCTCCAGGGATCACTGGAAATCCAAATATCCAGCAGCTGCACACTTGTATGGGACACAAATGCAAAACAGACTGGCTCACTTGGCAGTAGCCACTACTAGAGAAGATAAAATGGCAAAAGGTGGGACATTATCCTGAAAAATATGACAAACAAATAGGATTAATGGAGAGGCCTGGGTTCAAATCCTAGCACTGCTCTTTACTGCTTTTAAGTGGGCAAATCCCTTGCCCTATCTCTCTCTGAGTCTTAAAAATTCCCCCATCCATAAAATGGGAATGATACCTGTCCCAGTAGGTTTATTGTGAAGATTGAATGAGACATCGCAGGTGCCTATTAAGGAGCAAGAATTCAAGCACATGGACCCGTGACAGTACAGGATTCAGGCTTTGTTGCAAGAAGAAATGAAACTTTATCTAATATGAAAAAGTTCATGGCACCTAAATGTACCAAATTCTAACTCAAGCTCTACTCCACTTTCCCTTCGAAACTCCATTTCTAGTCTCACCTGGTCCAATATGTGTTCTTACCAGGGCCAGGTGTCATCAGCACCAAATGCAGCTCCAGGGGTATCTTCTGTATGTTGTTAATGGATGTTAGCTGCTTTTTCAAATGCATGAAGTTACCTGCCTCATAATGATTGTAAATTCACACACATGGTCCCGCCTCTATACGCCCTTCATATCTCCTTCCAGGACTGCTCCAGTGATACTTCTTTTGAGAGGCTGTCCCAGGCCTCTAGGTGGAATAGACAGGCCCTCCTCTCTGCTCCCAAGTATCTTATCTGAACCTTATCTATCAGGGCCATCTATCCCATTATGTGGTATGTCTCTCTCTCTCTTTCCCTCTCTCTCTCTCTCTCTCTCCCTCTCCCTCCTTAAATTGTGTTTTTAAGGCTCAGAGGTGAAATCCTTACATTCCAGACAACTCTTGGCCCACTGGGAGGATAGACTCTGGTCAAAACCCAAGGCCATATTCGCTTACCATGTCCTGATATCTTGCCTTCCTCTCTTCTCCCAGCTGAAAACTCTTTCTTCAAGTCCCTGGTGCAGCTCATTTCACTGGGTTCCTGAGAAACACAGAATGAGGAAGGTTAACTGGCAAAATTTTAATATAATGTAACTAAGATGAATGATTTGAGGATGGGGAGAGAATCGACACTTAAATATATAAAAAATTGTTGCCTATAATTAAAAATTAAAATAGCAATTGTCCATTCCCCAGAAGTCACAAAAGAGGCCTCTTGAAATTGGGCAGAAACCTTTAATTATTCATTTCAAACGAGTCTTTCTAGGCACAAAGATATCCCAATAGTATACAATGAAACATAACTATCCACATAGAAAATATGTGTGGGGAACATGCCAGGAAATCCTGAAGTTCTGACAAAAGGAGTTTTTGTTGAGTCAGAAATCCAATTAAACAAAAAGGGTTTTAATGTGTCTTCTTGGCATGGTGGAGAGATGCATCAAATACTTTTAAAATCCGGGAACGGGTCCTTCATGAAGCGTGTTCTGTGGCATCCTCTCCCCAACAAAGGCCTGGCCTTTAAAAACCACCCTCGTGCAGCATTGCAGAAAAACCACCCTCTCTTTACTGTTCTAGTGAGGTTCTGCAATATTATTGTGTATGAATTTCAATATCTGAAGATGGCAATTGATAGGAGAATTCACCAAAGTTCCCAAAACAGTAAAACTGCATATTAAACAATTGTTTGGGGGAAAGTATAGCATAGAATTCAGAGCTCGAGTTCAAGACAGGTCAGTGACTTAGCTGCGTGACCAGGAACAAGGAACAAGACAGTTAAAATTCAGAAGCCTCTGTGTTCTCATCTGTAAAACAGAGGCAGTAAGAGAAACTATCCTTGGAGTGCCATGAGGATTTAATGAGATAATTCATATACGGCCTTGGGCAGAGGGCACAGGCACATGGTAAAAGCCTATTGGCTGGACTGTTATCATCATTAATATGCAGGGTGGCAATGTCTGCTGCAATGCCAAAACAATGCAGTCCAATGTTCAGGCTGGAGAAATTAGTACCAAGACACATCTTGCCAAAACTGAGTCACTGCGTTGAAGATCAGGGAAGGGACTGGAGTCATAGGAGGTCAGAACACATGCTCAGGGGACTCTTCAACACAACTGCTGCCACAGTGGTATCCCTACATCTCACCCATCCCTCCCCAGCCACACTACTTTTCACATCCCAAGAGTCCTGTTTATACCATCTGCTCACTAAAAGGCATTCTCTAGAGCTCATCCCCCAGCCCAGATGGGTCCCAGCCATCTGGCATTGGTCCCAGGCGTTGCGTCCACCTGCAGCCACATATGTGCACATCTTAACTGAGGAAGGTTTCCAGCCAATAGACAGCAATACACACAAGTGCACATATACACACAGCCCTGAGCAGAACATCCATATAGTCACTGGCATGAGAAAGAGTCTACAAGCCACACACACATGCATGCACGAATATGTACACACACAGGCACATGCATACACACACAGGCACACACCTGTGTAACTCCCTAAGTCACCAGCCATGTCCACTCTCCCTCACCCCAGCTTTGACATCCCTTGTCCCAGCTTTGACATACCTTGTCCCAGCTGAGCTCTATTTCTCTTCTCAGATCATTGCAGCCCTGGTCTAGAATGACTTAAGGAGCAAACTGAGCCAAGAAGTCTTGCCAGATTCCTACTGGAAGTCATCTGGAGACTTAGATCTACAAACAGCATCAAGTGGCTGTAGGGTAGAGCACAGAATTCGGAAGTACGGTAACTCATGTTGAAACCCAGCTTCACCTCATTATGTCTAATCTTGAGCAAGTTCCTTAGTCTTTCTGAACCTCAGTTTCCTTATCCCCAAGGTGGGAAACATCCTGCCCCATGGGATGTTATGATGATCCAATTGATGTAAGTAAAAGTATTCCATGATCCATAAGGAGCTTTGTAACCATTAGCTTAGCTTTTCAGGTAAACACCAAGAACCCTGAACTATTGGTATATATTCTATTCTATGATTTATGGCTGGGGGTTCATTCTGGAAACAAGAAAACTAGATAACATTGGCATCCAACTTCAGGACTAGATGAACTCTAGACAGAACAAAAGTGTCACATTGTTCAGAGACTGACAGAGACCACAGAGAAAGGGAAAACCAGTGTGGTTGCTGTCTTAGGCTCATCTGCTTTCCTTGGAGTGGAGCTGGGATGGGATGGGAGAGTGGAGGGTAGATGTAACTATTAATAGTTTAGAAACTTAGAATTTTTTGCCCCTGAGAAAACTCTAGATGCTATGCCAACAAAGCTATCTACCTCCCAGGAAGAGTAAGGGTGAACATGGAAATGGTTTTCCTCTGCCCCTCACAACTCATGTCTTAACAGAACTGCAAGGGTGACAGAGCCCATAGGATGAACAGCAATTAGGCCCATAAGGCCTATCCTAGGCAGGCTGTAAGATGGCTCCCAATAATCTCACCTCTTGGTATTCACTTCCTTGTGAAATCCCCTCCCCTGAGTATGAACTGCATCTAATGACTCACTTCTAATAAACAGAATATGGTCTAAGCGATGGAATGTCACTTCTGAGATTAGGTCACAAAAAAAGTTGGTTTCCATCTTGAGCACTCTCTCACACTCTCTTTCTCATTCATCTTAAGGGAAGCCAGCTGCCATGTTACAAACTGCCCTATGGAGAGGCCCACGTGGCAAGGAACTAAGGGAGTTTTCCAGCCAAGAGGCAGCAAGAAACTGGGGTTTTTAGTGCAACAGACTTTGAGGAGCTTAATCTTGCCAGTATCCATGTGAGTGAATTTGGAAGTGGATTCTCCTCCTGTTGAGCCTTCAGATAAGACCACATCCTCGGCCAAAATCATGACTGTAGCCTCACAGAGAGACTCTGAGACAGAGGCAGACAGCTAAGGCATATCCAGATTCCTGCCCCACAGAAGCTGTGAGATAACAAATATTTGTTTAAAGCAATTAATCTTTGGAGTGCTTTGTTACCCACCAAGAGATAACCAATACAAAGCCCCTACCAGACATACCAAGGAAAAATCCCACCCACAAAACTGAGACAGAGAAGGGCTTCTAAGCTGGCAGCAGTGGGAGAAATTTCACTGCATAATTCCTTCTTCCCCATTCCATCTCCAGAGGACACCATTTCTACTAACGTAAGGGAACCTATGTAAGTAAAGAATTTAAGCCTATAACATACCA
Organism: Colobus angolensis palliatus; assembly: GCF_000951035.1. Lineage (NCBI taxonomy): Eukaryota > Metazoa > Chordata > Mammalia > Primates > Cercopithecidae > Colobus > Colobus angolensis. The sequence continues at coordinate 278,722 of NW_012113697.1, read as the reverse complement.
CAAAAATGAAGCTGCCCTTCCAACAAAGCAGATTTTGACAAGGCCATTTTGAGACAGTGGATATACTAATATGGCCAGAGGGGTTGCAGGTGGGGTATGGATGGAGGGCAAGATACAGGAGGAAGTATCCAAGATACTCAGAGGTGGAGTTAGGGTGCTTGCCTTGCACATTACTTGAGAGGTATAGATAGCTGACGTTTTCATGGTTACTTTTGAAAACTAAGTAAAAATGTTCTTGGCACCAAAATGGCTTTGTGAAAGTAGCCAGATCAAAATGTCAGGTTCTGTCATGGGACTATTTTATTCAACCCTACTACATAAACACTGTTTGGACTCCACCTAGGCACTCAAGCCAGGAAGATTGCCACTAATCTTCCTTTCCTTACACACACACACCCGCGCACACACACACACACACACACACACACACACGGGGCTCAGGAGTAGGTTTCCAGAATCCAACAGCACAGGGTCTAGAATGGAGTAAGTTTTAAGGCCATCATCTATCCCATGCCTGACTTGGATTTGGGCTGTTCTGATTCAGAGGCTGACAGCTACCTGCCTAGAGGCTGGCGCCCCACCAGACTCTACGGAGCCCCGGTCATCATGGGGTCCGATGGGAGATTTCCCTGAATTGCTCACCAACCCAGAACACAAGAACACAGAATCTATTGTGCATGGTGGACGCACAGAGTGCCTTTAATTTGGAATCGATCCTATTTGTTTTCTGAAGCTCTCTGTATCGTTAAAGCCATTGATTTACCAACACTTAATAAAGAGGAGAATGTTTCCTAGAGCCCTGCATGGTTGTGTGGTCAGAGGTGGGATTACCCACTGCACAGCACCAAGAGATGGAACCAGCTGCACTGGGGATGGGCCCTTCCAGTCCAACATCCCAACCCTCACGCTGCTTTGCCTCCCTGTACCTCGGTTTCCTCCTGGGTAAAAATGAGGGTTGAGGTCTGCTGCACCCTGTCTCCCTTCCAGCTCAAATCTCCTGTATGTCTCTGAAACCTCTTGGCACAGCAGTCCCCAGGAAATGGAATGTACTGAAGTTTCCTAACATCCCACCAAATGAATTCCTTATGAGCCCAACTTCTGGGTTTGTACTCACCGACAAAACACTGCAAGCCCTGACCTTCCAAAAACTCAGCTTGTTCTCATTCCCGGATGCGTTTTCAAAAGAGAAAAGCTAACTTTTGCCCTCTAGGGTGGGAAATGTGAAAGGCACAAGTGCAGAGCTCTGTGAATTGAGACCACAACAAACCCCGCCTGGGCATGGAGCCCACAGAGCGGGCGCTAAACAGCCTTTCCAACCACAGAGTGGAAATTCTAGACACAGAAGGTGCCCAGATGGGCCCTGCTTTCGTTCTCTTGCCAACTGCCGTAAACCCGTTTCTGTCCCGTTGGAGCTGCAACGTGGAGCCAGAAATCTGGAAGAATTTAACACCCAGTCGATTCAGACACAGGAAAACATTGTTCAAAGTAAACACTGGAATCCCTCCCTCATCATCCAGGAATGTGGAGCCAGCAGGGTCTGAGCTCAGCAGCTTCTCAAAAAAGCCCCCGCTAAGCTGCTCTGCTTTTGGGGCCACAGACTGGGAGGGCCAGGAGGGGCTCCACACGCTCCACACGCTGCCAAGACAGGGATGAGGCTAGGAGGTCAGTGCACCAGGCTTCTCCTCTCCCATGGAAACATGGGCAGTGCTGTCCACAGCCTCCAGCTAAAGAACCCTGTGTTCCCCCAGAGGACACAGCCTGTGTGCAAAGGCCGCTGAACTTGTGAAAGCCTGAAGGAAACAGAGAGGGGCTCAGGACGCTGCGAGACTTTTCCATTTCCTTTGCCTCCCAGCAGGCCGTGAAAGAGTCACTTTTCCTCGAGGAAGAAAGAAGGCTCTGTGTGCAGGGCGAGGGTACAGTCCTTCTAACCAAAAGATGTGTGTGCTGCATGGATTTGGCCACCGATATTCATTTCGCTTTTACTGGGACTTAACGAATTCCATCTCTCAATAGCCGTATGCCAGGGTCCCACCCTGTTTCCTCTGGCTCTGGAGGGTGGAGAGGAAGGACTTGCTTTACCCAGGGGTCTATGAGGAATCTCGTAGACACTGCACCTTAAATCACCTCTGAGTCACTGTGTCACCTCTGTGTCACTGTGTCCCTCTGCCTAAAATTCCACTAAATTCCATTCACGAAGCTGCAGGCCTGAACCGAATTGTTGGACGATTTCTCACAGTCAGAGTGGAGGGGGCAACCTTCAGATTAGGAACGTTCAAGGAGAAGAATGCAGAGAGTCCAGAGATGACCACTTGGCCACCAGAAGCTCTGAGTAGAGTCCTACTCGGTGGCAGGGCGGCTGGGCGGCAGCAGAGGCAAGTTGGGTCATTGTGAAGAGGCCAAAGAAACAAACCGCTAAATGTCCAGCATGACAGTTTGTCTCGTCCTGGCCGTCACTCCTGTCTCTCCCTGACAGCCGCGGCATTCACCCATTCCTGATCCCTGAGGGACCCACGACCTAAGACTTATTAATCCACTCACTCAATCTGAATTATTGAGGGCCTCCTACTGAGCCAGCTGAGCAAAAGGGATACAGTCCCTGCTCTGGGGGAGCCTGTATCATCCAGACCAGAGGCTGTCAAGGGGTGGTCCTGGGACCACCACCACCCACAGCAGCAGCACCAGGGAGTTTGTTGGAAATGCAATTTATTGGATCCCACCTTAGCCTGAACTAGAACTAGAAGCTCTGGGGGCTGGGCCCAGCAATCTATTCTCACAAGCCTTCCTGGGGATTCTGTTGTTCATGAAAATTTAAGAACCATTGAGCAGGTCTGTCACTGCCTCACTTGATAATAAACAAAGTCTACAGGTTTCATGATTTGCCTCGGGCAGGTCACAGAAATGGCGTGAGGGCTCCTATGCTCCTAGACTCAGAACAGCTATGCCAAACTGAGCCGTCATTTGGAAATTTTCAGTTCCAGTTTCAGGAATATTTTCTCCACCTCAGTTTGGCCGCTGTTCCATGGTGATTTCTAAAACTTTTTTTTTGCAGAAGAGGCAGGAACCTCCCCTCCACTCATGAACAACAAGACAAATGGGGCTTCTTTTGACTGGTAGCACCCATCCCAACAGGGGCTCTGCCATCCTTTCTGAAGGTGGCTGTGAGAAGGCCATTTCCACTGTTGTCTTCAAGCCCCTCCCCACACCATTCTCTCACTCTTGGTAGGTGTCAGGGAACGTATACATCCAGGTTTCTCTATTGAGTTGATTTCTAAAGAGATGCACCAATCAATGAGGTAGAATTCCATTCATTCACTCGCAGATGACTTCCATGCTGCCAAACGGAATAATCTCCTTTGCCTCTTCTGCTTATCTCATCTGACCTGTTGGCAAGGGAGCCAGCAGGTCCCTTTCTCCTGAGTCCTAGCACCTCACAGGCCTCTCTTCTGAGGCCCCATGCTGGCCCCTGCTCTTCTGCTCCACTTAGGGTGAGGGAGCCCCTGCCCCGGCACCCTTCACGTCTTATCTGCAAACTCATCACAGTGCCCCAACTCCCAAACGTGTGTCTCTAGCCATGGGCTCTTCCCTGAACTGCAGGCTCTTATATCCAATCCCCGCCAGACATCTCCTCACAGATGTTTTATAGGTACCTCAACCTACCTCATTCCAACAGCTCCTGACACCTCTCTCTCCCACCGCATTCAAAAACCTGCTTCCCCACTGGTTTTCCTCCGGTTTGTTAACCAGCACCCCTAATGAACCTGTTGCCAAAAAACTAGGAATCCTCTTTTCCTCTTCCTCTCATCTTCAAAATCCAATTTACCAGCAAGTCATGTCAACGCAATCTGTAAATATCCTAAATCCTTCGTTCTCTTCATTCTACAATTATGACAACTACTACTGCTGCTGATAATAATAATACAAAAATCACTCACACCATAGGTGTTTATGTTTTATATTTATTAACTCATTGAGACTTCCCAGCAAACCTGTGCATTAAGTGCTGGATTATTCCCTCTTACAGAGGGTAAAATTGAGGTATATAAATGTTCAGTGACTTCCTGAAAGCCATACATCTAATACAGTGAAAGCAGAATTCCATGTGATCAAACGTGTTGCCCCTGTGCTGCCCCCATATCCACCTGGTTGCCCCCACAGCCTCCAAACTGGCCTCCCTGCTCCCACTCTTGCCCCTGTATAATTTGTTTTATCCACACAGCAGCCCGAGTGATCTTTCTAAAACCTGCACCAGTACACACCACTCCCCAACATAAACATCCCTTTCCAGGGGTTCCCCCAGAGCCCTTGGGATGAAATCCAAACTCCTTCCATGGCTGCCTCTGTCCACCTGTTAGGTCTCCCTGTTTCTATCTCTCTCTCTCTGCCTTCCCCACCCCCAACCACCCTCCAACCACATTGCCCCTTTCTCGGTCCTCAAACTCACCAAACTCCAACCATTCCCTCCCTCCAGATTGACTGTCACAGATTTTTACATGGCTGGCATTTGATCATTTAAATCTTAGCTCAGTGTTGCCTTCTCAGAAAGGCTTTTTCTAACTTCCTAGTCTAAACTAGCCACTCAATCCAACTCTATCACGTCACCTTGTTCTGTTTCCCTGACAGCACTTACTGCTATCTGAAATTATTTCACATTTGTTGACGATTTATTTTCTGCCTGCCCTCTTAGAACTTGAATTCCATGAAAGGAAGGAATTGTTCTGTCTTTTCTCTCATGTATATCCCAGGACCTAAAACTATAATACGGAGCTCTGTGCCAGGCATAGGGATAGCAAGGCGAAGGCAGCAGAATCCCTGCCCTTAAGGAAGTCGGCATCTGCAGTTCCACTACAGCATGTGGGCTGCCACGAGGACAGGAGCAATTCCTCACCCATCCTAGGAATGCTGGGAAGACTTCCTGGGGTGGATGATCTGAGTTTATTTTATTTCAACATTTATTCTGGACCAGATCTGCCAGTTACAGTGATGGATGAGACCAGTGGTCTGCTTCCTTAGTACCAATATCACCTAGAGAGCCTTTTAAAACACAGACTGCTGGGTCTCATGCCCAGAGTTTCTAATTCTGGAGCAAGACCTGGAGTAAGCACCAGGAATCTGCATCTCTAACAGGTCTCCAGGTGAAGACCAGTGTCATCTAGGGACCACATTTTGAGAACCACCAAATTGGACCATTTTCTTGCCGCCGCTCACCATCAGTATGGCTCAGTGCAATGCTGTGTACCATTTGCTGTGATAGGAATATAGGCTATATATAAATATAGGCTACAGATAAAAGGAATCAGTAGGTACTTCTTGGAGGAGCCGGAACCTAGGTTTCATTTTGAATAATGAGTAGGCATTACTGAACAACAAATAAGGGATGAAAAACAGAAAAAACTTGAGAAAAAGGACAAAGTAGTATATAGTTTTAAAAATTAAAATATATTTCAATATTGCTGAAGCATAAAGCATAAAACAAAGACTGGATGAAGGTGAGACTGAAGTAAACAGCAGATTCGAGTCTCTTAAAAAATTAGTAGCAGCAGGCCAGGCTGCATAAAAGACAGGTGAGTACAGCACACTTAGGGAACTGCAGAAACGGTGGCCAATACAGAGGGTGCTCAAGGGTCAGAGGAGAGGTCTCTAGTAAGAAAAGATTCTAGGCCGGGTGCACGCCTGTAATCCCAGCACTTTGGGAGGCCGAGGCGGGCGGATCAGGAGGTCAGGAGACCGGGACCATCCTGGCTAACACAGAGAAACCCCGTCTCTACTAAAAATACAAAAAATTAACCAGGCTTGGTGGCAGGCGCCTGTAGTCCCAGCTACTCAGGAGGCTGAGGCAGGAGAATGGCATGAACCTGAGTGGCGGAGTCGGCAGTGAGCTGAGATCGCGCCACTGCACTTCAGCGACAGAGTGAGACTCCATCTCAAAAAAAGAAAAAGAAAAGATTCTAAAGAAAAGTAGAAATGAAACCATGAAGGGACCCTACCTTAGGGCTGGGTCCTAGGGGAATCAGAGGGTTCCTTAGCTGGAGGCTGCAGACAGAATTGCTCATATATATGGGCATTCATTCAGTGGAATACTATACAGCAATGAAAAGGAACGGGCTATACATATGTGCAGCCTCATGAATGAATCACATAAACATAATGCTGAGTGAAAGAAGCCAGGCACAAAATAGTAAACATGAGTCGATTTACATAAAGTTCAAAAAACCGGCAAAATATAGGGTTTAGAAATACATTTAGTGTAAAGCAAGTGTGTGACTCCCACAAATTCAGAAGAGTAGTGACCTCTGAGGATTAGAGAAAGGGGTTATTGATGGGAGGAGGAAGGAAGGAAGTTTCTAGAAGCTAGCAGTGTTGTATTTCTTGTCATGGGTGATTGTTACTGAGTTCACTTTAGACACATCACCAAGATGTAAGCTGTATGCCTCACTTTGAGCACTTTATATTTCAAATTTGTTTTTTAAAAAATTAAGATATTAAGATAGTGGAGCAGGAGATGGGGGTGGGAGGAGGTGGACAGGAATGGAACAAAAACTGCTAGAAGGAGGGAAATGGAGATTGTCGAGAGCATGACTGCAGGGCTACGCATGTGTGTGTGTGAGTGTGCCATTCTCTTCAGTGTCAGTCAGGAGCCCTGGATTGAGTGTGAGGAGAGATCAGGTGTGTTGGGAAATAATGGAGAAGTAGCTAGGAGAGGGCTAGGGTCTTTATGAGTAGGGCTGAAATCTTGGATCACTGGGCTGGGGTGGAGAACACAAAGCCTGGAGATGTGCCACCAGGCAGTCGCACCTCTCAAAGAAAGACCCCACCATCAGACACTGACTTTTAGGCTGTAATTAGCAAGTTGGCTCGTGTCTCTCTAAGGCCAAAAGTAAGTGTTTAAAACCAGAACAAAATCATTCTTTCCCATGTCCCTAAAAACCTTAAATACAAAGGTAAAATAAACATTTATTTTAGAAATAAATGATGAAAACTGAAAAGCAAAGTAGGCCAACTATTTCCCAGGCAGCAGGCCTGACCTGCTGCAAATTCTTGGTGTCCGGTTTCAGCTAGGCACTCACTGTAACTTGGCCAAACTTTCCTCGTTGACTTTCCCCACACATTCCATGCAGCTCCACCCTCTGAGCCATGAAGCTGCTCCCAGCTGCCCTCTCTGCGGTGGGCTCTCGACCCTGCCATGTGACAGAGGCTATGCTGGCTGATTCCAACCTAAAGTACCTCCTCCTTAACACTGTCTTCTGAGCATCCTCCTGCCTGCCTGCCTGTCATCAGAGATGTGGGTGGCCTGAGGAAATGGGGTCTGAGGGAGCCCCAGAAGGTCCTGGGGAAGATACAGGGCTATGGTCTGGCCAGGGGCCAGTAGCTGGTGGTGAAGTCTGAGCTGAGACTCACAAGCTGGGTGAAATCAGCAAGGGTCCAAGTCAGGCGGGCAGAGGAGCCAGCAAAGTGATATTCAAAGGTCAAGCAAGTAACAGTCAGAAGTCAGACAGAGCACGGGGACCAGGAATCCAATGCCCTCTAGGAGTATAGCATTGGAGGTGCAGACCTCGAATGTTGGCATCAGGCAGTACTAGGTTTGAGTCTTGGTTCTGACCAACTGTGTGACCTTGGGAAACTTATTAATCTCTCTGGCCTCATTTTTCTCTGGTGACGTGTCACTGAGCTTGGGCATAGGGCCAGGGATGGGGATGGAGATGCCAACGGGTAGAGGTGGAGACCCCTGGGCCAGGCAAGGCTTCAAGTTTGACAGCTGACGTATCCGTACTCCAAACAGACCTTAAATCCATCAAAGGCAGAGACCAGCACCTGCACTAGGCTTGGCCCCTGGCAGAAGTCAAAGGAGGAAATGATTAACACGGGTCCACGAGCATTACATATCACCCTCACTGCAGCAGCGGCTGCCTTTTCCGAGCTTGCTTCTTCCCTTCCCACCCCTTGCTAGTTGGAGCTGATTCCTGAGTGGCAGCACTAGGTTCTGGGCATTAGCAATCTGAAAGCTCGGTAACAAGTCCTGGGGTGGGGTTTCTGTGTCCTTTCCTGAGCCCTCACCCCAATCCCTGCTGGTGCACCTCCCTGGCAGCCTCCCTCTGCTCTCCTCTCCAGCCCTTTTCCAAATGTCCCTCCTCATGCACCCTTCCTCTTCTGCTTTCAAACTTTGCCAAGTCTCCCTTCCTCTAAAAAGCTCTTCCATTGACCCCCAAGCTTCTGTTACTTCTATTTTGCTCCTTTTCTCTGCCAAAATCCCCCAGGGAATGGCCCATACCAGCGGTTGCTCTTTCGCTCACTCCAGCCTGGCATCCACACTCACAGCTCTGCTGACAGCCGGCACAGGAAGGAACCAGCAGGGATAAGGGAATAGAGGCACAGACATCAAGCGGGGTTCAAGAAAGTGCAAGTGGGTATAACACACACACACCAACACACAGACACACACAACACAGACACACACCAACAGACACACCAACACACAGACACACACACCAACAGACACACACAACACAGACACACACCAATAGACACACCAACACACAGATACACACACACACAAAACACAGACACACCAACAGACACATCAACACACAGACACACACACACACAACACAGACACACACCAACAGACACGCCAACACACAGACACACACACCAACAGACACACCAACACACAGACACACACAACACAGACACACACCAACACACACAACACAGACACACACCAACACAAACACACACCAACACCAGACAGACCAACACACAGACACATGCAACACAGACACACACAACACAGACACATACCAACACCAGACACACCAACACAGACACACATAATACAAACACACAGCAACACACACACACAACAGACACACACCAATACAAACATACACCAACACACAGACACACGTCAACACCAGACATACCAACACAGACACACGTAACACAGACACACACCAACACAAACATACACCAACGCCAGACACACCAACACACAGACACACATAACACAGACACACATCAACACCAGACATACCAACACAGACACGCACAACACAGACCCACACCAACACCAGACACACCAACACACACACAACACAGACACATGGGTACATACACACTCACACACACATCAACACACAGACATGCACACACCAGCACATACACACCGAGACATTCATACAACACACAGACACACACGCACAAAGACACACACAGCACACAAAACACACAAACACACAGACACATCACAAACACCCACGGAGACACATACACCACATGCACCTACACATGCACAGACATACACACTAACGCCTTCCAACATGGCAGCCAAGGGGCTCTTGCTGTGGTCGGAGAAGACGGGGAGGGAGCCTGGCCATCCACCATGGGGAGGACACGCAGTGCTCCGCAGGAGGACTCAGACCCCTAAGGGAGGATCCTGGAGTTGCTACACCTGGGGGCAGGTCAAGTGTTACAAGGCCCAAGCGTTCTACAGCTGGTGGGGAAACCCTCTTTGTGCCCTGCACCAGCAGTAAGCACTTAGAAGACATCCCTGAAGGAGAGACGGAAAGGGAGGGGGAGGGAGGGAAAGTGAGGAGGAGGGAGGGAAAGGGAGGGGGAGGGAGGGCAGAGCCTACCAGGAAGCCTGGAGGAAGCCTGCGACCTAGGAGCCAGAAGGTCAGCTCCCTGACCCAGACCGGTGGGTGAACTGACAAGTGGCAGTCTGGATTTGAACCCAGGGACTCGGCTGCCCATGTTCTTAACCTGCGTCACCTATCTGCTTCTCTCATACTGACTCAATGTAGTTCAAACAAGTGTAAAGCAAGAGCTTCTAGCACAGTGGGTTTGGGGCTCAGACCTCCAGAAACACTGCCTGGGGTGAGAGCCTGGGCACCGGGCTGGCCTCCACTCGGATGGGGAGAAGGGAAGGGCTGCCTCATCTGCAGAAACGAGTCTCTTCTGTTCTCTTCTCCCCACCCCTATCTACACCAAGGTGCCTTCATGGATCATAAGGTTTCTTAAAAATTTTTTGTTTCATTCACTGGTGTTTTTTATTCCTTGCTCTAAATTACTTTTTTTTAATTTTTATTTTTATAGAGACAGTCTCACTGTCACCCGGGCTGGAGTGCAGTGGCACAATCATGGCTCACTGCAGCCTCAAACTCCTGGGCTCACACAGACACACACAACACAGACACACACCTGGGCTCAAGGGGCCCTCCTGCGTCAGCCTCCAGAGGAGATGGGACTACAGGTGGATACCAATGTCCAGCTAATTTTTTCTTTTTTTTTTTTTTTTTTTTTTTTTTTTTTTGTAGAAACGGGGTCTTGCTATGTTGCCTAGGCTGGTCTTGAGTTCCCAGCCTCAAACAATCCTCCCGCCTCAGCCTCCCTAAGTGGTGGGATTACAAGCATGATTAATTATTTTTAAATAAGTGACTTGATTATTATTGCTTTGTAAAAATCCTGTTAGCTATCTTTGTCCCTATAGGTTTCTATAGGTGCTTAATAATTTTTTTTTAAAAGACATTTGCCAGTTCTGGCTAAACATTCCTCTGGTCCTGAGCTCTGTGGAGAGGTCATACATCTGTGGGAACATCACTACCCTCGTCCCCAACGTCCATCACCCCCAGGGGAAGGGGGGAAACGGGGATATATTTTGTGTGTGTGTGTGTTTTGTTGTGTGTGTATTTGTTTTGTGTGTGTGTTGTTTTGTTGTGTGTGTTTTGTGTGTGTGTTTTGTTGTGTGTGTATGTTTTGTTTTGTGTGTGTGTTTTGTTGTTTGTGTTTTGTGTGTGTGTTTTGTGTAAGTAGAGTGGTCAGCCGTGTGTGCACAATAGAATTACCTGGCTGTCATTATAGAGGCACCTGAGCTTGAGCCCTCTGCAGACACAGTAAATCAGAATCCCAGGAACGGGACGAGCTTGTTGGCAGGCGTTGGGCATCAGTACGTTTTACAGAGTCCCGAGGGGATTGAGTGACCAGGATTGGGATCCACTGAAGGGAAGTAATGCTGGGGATTCTAGGGACCCTTTAAAGGCAGGATCATCCTTCAGTGAAGGACCTGACCTTCTCCTGGAAGTTGGGTGTGAGCCTTTCTGCTTTCACCCTCGACTTCCCTCTCTGGGGACACCCAGTGTTCCAGACCAGACTGTTACCTGAGAAGTTTCTGTGATTCCCCATCCTTCCTTCACTATCTTGGCTGTTTCCCTGCTCGGCGTTTATATTTTGTCTCCACTTGTCCCTTGTACTCTCGATCCCACTTCTCCTTGGCCCTCTTTGCTGCACCTAACCATACTCTTGTCCCTGCCCCAAAGTGACCCACAAGCCAGAATTCAGGAGTGAAGGGGGCACTGTGACATCAGAAGTTGCCATGCATCCCCTCCTGAATCTTCCGCCCTGTTCTCTTCCTCCTCTGCAGGCTCAGTGGGCACCAGCAGTGCAGTCTTCAAACACGGACGTTGGAGTGATTATTCCCACCCCCAAGAGTGAACACCTACTATGTGCTGAACCCTAGACCAGACACACACACATAAAGATACACAACACACACACACACACACACACACCGCAACATGCATGACCTCATTTGAGATCTCTGATCATTTCAACAAGCAGTTACTCTGGGCCAGACATGGCCCACTGCAGAGATAGACGAGACCTGTGGTCTCCTTCCTTAGCGCCAGAATCTCCTAGAAGGTCTGTTAAGACAGATTGCTGCGTCCCACACCCAGGGTCTCTGATTCAGTAGATGTGGGGTGGGGCCCAAGAACTTGCCTTTCTAACAAGCTCCCAGCCTTCTTCTGAAACCAAATGCACTTTACATAAGCTGCAGAGAGAATGACTGTCACTAAGAGGCTGTTGAGAATTAGCCTCCTTCTCCCCGACTCCATTGACCAGCCCGTGCTTGCTTGGCAATGGAGAGAGTGAGAAGCTTCTAACCTCCCCTGTGGCCCCGTGAAAAAGTCCCCAAGATGCCAGGAGGACACAGTGCAGGGCAGGCTGTAAAGTCTGGCAGTTTCATTGCGGTCGTTAACTCGGGGCAGTACCCAGGAGACAGGCTGGACTTGCTCTCCCTGTGTTATCATCAAGCCCTGTTGACAATCCTTTGCAATGTGTCTCCCTGTGTCTGTTCCTCTCCACTGCCCCATCACCTCTCTAATCCCAGAGCTCAACCTGTCCAGCCAGGAATGTAAAGTCCCCTCACCTCTGTGCAATCACAGCAAGCTCTTGCACCTCCTCCAAATCATACTGACTCAATCATGTATTTCCCACGATCTCCCTTTCTTCATAGTTCTCTATAATCTTCAGAGAGAGGTGCATTCTAGAAAAAGACCAGGCAGAAAATACCTGTGTTCAGCTTCAGTTTTATCATTTAGTTGTAAGAAAACATACATAGGTGGTTCCCCAACAAAAATCTACCTCTCCTCACTGCCCATGAGTCAGCACCTAGAGCCTCATGCAGAGCCCTCATTGCTGCGGTTCTCAAAAAGCCTTTCTGTATCCTCCCCTCTCTCCAGGCTCTAGTTCCTCTTCAAGCCCAGCCCTAAACCCTTTGAATTCGTTCTCACTCTGGAGCTCCCTTGTCAGCGGAGCCATGCCTTCAACCTCTCCATGGGCCTCTATTTTGTGGCTCAGTGTCCGTGAGCCCCGCGTACCTCCATTCGGTTCTCCAAGCAAGCTCTAAATGAGGGAAAGATCTGAGCAAAGTCACGGAGGTGTGGGGCGGCCTGGGCGTCTGGAAATACTACAGGGAATGCACAGGTGAGAGGGATGAGGAAGGAGTCGGAGTGGTCCAGTCTGACAAGGTTCTGCTGTCTCTCCCAGCAAGTCTGGGAAAGACGGTGGACATCACTGAGTGCACAGGCCAGGTTTGAAGTGTAGCGGAGGAGCAGGGGACCTCCCCTGAGGTTCCACGAGAACCTCCAAAGACTCACCCCAGAAGTCTTCCGCAGCTTGAAGTGACTCTCTGAGCTGCTGATACCTAGCACTGATGTGCCGCGGGCCAGGGCCCAGCAGGGAGTCAGACCCTCAGACTCGAGAAAGAGCCATTTGAGAGTGACATCAGCCCACCACCTGCTGGTGTGCACAGATGGTGTTTCAGGAAGCCATGAAGCTACTCATGTCTGTTTCTGTGTTGTCCATGGCAAGACTCCAAGCCCAGAAAAGAAAATCTGTAGCCCGAGTTATGTTCCTCCCACAGGGCTTGCCTGGCCTGTGATTGTTGACTTTGGGGAGGTGCATTTTTCCCTCCTCTGTGGGGGGCAAATTCCCCGCGAGTCGGCAGGCCCTGTATCTGGACTCACCATGGGCTTCTACTGGCACTGAGAAGGGGCAAGCTGAGCAAACGTGCAATGTGACCCCAGTGCTGACCACCCCGGAGATGCCCCATGGGACTCCAGGACTTGACCTCAGTGCTTCTAGGGTCCCTCAGTGTCCCTTGCTGACCTCAGCACCAGGCTGCCTGGTAACCTCCCCACAGGCAGGTACTAAGCGTGGCCAACCCCTTCATTCAAGGCAGAATGAATTTAGGCCGGGCACAGTGGCTCACACTTGTAATCCCAGCACTTTGGGAGGCCGAGGTGGGTGGACCACAAGGTCAGGAGATCGAGACCATCCTGGTTAACACGGTGAAACCCCGTCTCTACTAAAAAAAATACAAAAAAATTAGCCGGGCGTGGTAGTGGGCGCCTGTAGTCCCATCTACTCGGGAGGCTGAGGCAGGAGAATGGCATGAACCCGGGAGGCAGAGCTTACAGTGAGCTGAGATCGCGCCACTGCACTCCAGCCTGGGTGACAGAGCAAGACTCCGTCTCAAAAAAAAAAAAAAGAATTTAAAAGCTGGGGTTCCAGAGTCAGCTCCAGGTCACCCATGCACACGCCCTGTGCCAGGTACTGCTGTCAACTGTTCACAAGCTAACTTACTCCAGCTCAAAACTCCCAGGAATACCTATAAGGCAGTTTCCACTACTCTAATCCCCATTTTACAAAGTGATGAAACTAAGGCACACAGTTCAGTAAGTTGCCCATGGATACACAGTTCCCAAGTAGAAAACTCAAAGTGCAAACTCCAGAACATACACCGCTAAGAAGGGGCCACCAGGCAGCTCTCCCCGCCTGAAAATCCCCCTGAAATCCATGGTGAGCCTGCCCAGAGCCCCCACCCCTCCCCAACGCACATGGGCTGCTCTTCCTCTTGCCCCACAACCCCAAATCACTGGCCAAATGGGCTCAGGTGTATCCCTTTGGCCTCCACGCTCAAGCTGTATATGAACAAAAAAATCACAGAAAAAACTCAATGTGTTAAGTCAGTTTATTAACTCTCCTTCTTGGTCCCCAAATTGCCTTTCAGGGTGTTGAGCAGCTGCACACATCACCCCTTCCTCATTAAGTCCTGTTGGCCCTTTACCTCCAGCTGAGTAAGTCAAAGGAGGACATATGATCAAATCAGGCAGTCCACCGGCTGACCTCTGACCTATAGCCTAGAACAAAAAGAGGACCTGGGCCAATCCACGTATCTCTCAGGAATGCAAAAGGAGAAGGAAAAGAACAGGCAATTGACCACAGAAGCCAAAGCACAGAGGATGCTGTGAGGAACACAAAGGCCACGAGAGGTCTTGATAAACTAAACTTCGATGCAAATTGGTCTATAAACTTCTTAAGTCTCTTTGCCTGTATAGTTCGCCCCTGGCTCTCTGATACTGTGTCCTTATCTGTAGAAGGAACTGATTTTCCCATGGTCTGTATTGCACTGATTACATCTTCATAGTGTCCTTTAGCAAGTGTCTCTGTCCCCCTATAAAGCAGCTGTCATGTCTAGAGCCATGACCAACTCTAGCTTTGCTTTTCATAAACGATAGTATAAATATTTGGAGGTACAGAATCCAGGGCTATCTCTCCTTTTGCGGTGTTAGCAGCTATTAATGATTTATTGACTAGAAACACTACTTTATTAACAGTTGCAGACTGGTAATATTCTCAAGCTATCATTTCTTTTTCATTTTTTATTTGGAATACTTCTAAAGGAGACACTTCTCATCAACTGTTTAATTTCATTGCAGTTTATGAGAAAGGCAACATAAATGTTGCATATTTTCTCCTTTATTGGCCAGTTTTCAAAAGAATATATTGAATATTTGCAAACTCCAAAAGTAGCTAAAGTGATTGAAGATTTTTGTAGTGAACTCTTGCAGTGAACTGGTTTAAGGCAGCTATTGGATTTTCTGCCACTCACAACTAAATTTAATCCTAGTTGATCCAACACATGTAAAGGATGAAAAGAGGCAAAATGCAATGCAATATTTCCTCCACTGAACTATGTGTTCCTTGAACACAGTTTATATCCCAGTCAATCTCACATCTCCAGAGCCTACAGGGATATCCAGCTTATAGTACATGCTCAATAAACATTTTCTGAATTAAAGACAAGAACACAACCATTTAAACCTATCAAAATGAATTAAAATGGATTATATGAGCCTTTACTAGAACTTGTAGGTATTGGAGAGAAATGCTAATTCTACCAGATGGCTGGCAGCCCAGGCAGGAGAATGGGCACTTCTAATAGTAATATAATGGTATAGGCCGGGTGCGGTGGCTCACGCCTGTAATCCCAGCACTTTAGGAGGCCTAGGTGGGTGGATCATGAGGTCAGGAGATTGAGATTCTCCTGGCTAACATGGTGAAACCCCATCTCTACTAAAAATACAAAAATTAGCCAGGCGTGGTGGCGGGTACCTGTAGTCCCAGCTACTTGGGAGGCTGAGGCAGGAGAATCGCTTGAACCTGGGAGGCGGAGGTTGCAGTGAGCCAAGATCGCACCACTGCACTCCAGCCTGGGTGACAAAGCGAGACTCCATCTCAAAAAAAAAAAAAAAACAGGTAATATAATGGTATAAAACTGAATGTACCTGGTGACATGGCTTATAATGTCAAGAATCTGGAAACAATCTAAATGCTGATCAAGGGGAAACTGATTAAAATATGGAATATCCATATAATGGAAATTCGATGTCTCTAAACTAATGAGGCAAATCTATATGCGTAATGATCACCATATATATTTAAATAAAAATGGCAAGATCTTCAAAATACTACAGGACCCCCCCCAAAACAAGCAAAGTCAAAGAAAGTACATGGCAAATTAAATAAGATGGGCAAAATTGGACGACTTTTGGGGTGCTGAGTGATGAGTATGTAGATGTTCATTGTACCAGTCTCTCTATTCTTGTGTATGTTTGAGAAAATTCTGTAATAACAATGAAAATAAAAACAAAACCACTTGTTCTGAGCCCTGCTTTTTAGTGTGTTTTTCATTTTGTTTTCATTGTTTATTTAAAATATTTCAAAATTCTTCCCATGTGAAAAACGAAAAGGAGATTAAATCTACATTTAAATGTTTGGATATTCATAGAAGACAGGTCTCTGGAATGCTATGAAATTCCAGCTGGAACTGTGATACTGTGAAATACATATTTGGTCTTCAACCTGCTTCCTGACATACAACTCCTAAAACCCTTACCATTTCAAAAGTGTTGTCCTTTTGTATGTTAATGAGCTAACTGAGGGTTAGCATCCTCTAGGTAGCTTCAGGATGAGACTGGTCACCAGACCAAGGCAGGATTAAACAGTTGGGACTTTCAGCCCCCAACCTCTGGAAGGGGAGAAGGGCTGAAGGTTGAGTTGATCACCATTGACCAATGGTTTAATCAATTATGCCTAAGTAATGAAGTTTCCACAAAAACCCAAAAGGACAGGGTTCAGAGAGCTTCCAGACAAATGAGTGCAAGGAGGTTCCTGGAGGATGCCCCAGGGAGGGCACGGAAGCTCACTTCCCCTTTCCCCATACCTAGCCCCATGAGTCTGTATCCTTTGTAATATCCTTTATAATAAACTGATAAACTTACATGTTTCCCTGAGTCCTGTAAGCTGCTCTAGTAAATTAATAAAACCCAAAGAGGAGTTCTTGGGAACCCCAGCTTGAAGCCAGTCAGCCAGAAGTTCCAGAGGCCCAGACTTGTGACTGGTGTCTGAAAGGGAGACAGTCTTGAGGGATCCAGCCCCTCACTCTGTGGGATCTGACGCTGTTTCCAAGTAGACAGTGCTGAAACTAAATTGGAGGGCTCCCAGCTGTGGCCACTGCAGAACTAGCTGCTTGTTTGGTGTGTGGAGAGAAACCCCCCCCACCCCATGTTTAGTCACAAGTGTCTTCAGTGTTGATTGTTGTTACTGAGTCAGGGAATAGAAAAAAGCACTTTGAGTCATGTACTTTTCCACTCATAGTAACTGATGAGGAAGAAATGGGATGCTTGCTCCTTGTAGGAATGTTTTACCACATGCCTGTGTGACATATTGATTACAGAAGAACTAATATTAAAAAGAAAGTATGAGAAAGAGTGACACCAATCACCTTTTGCTCTCTGTCTGGCTAATTCAAAGCCAACCTTTAGGTTCCAGGTCAAAGGTCACCTTCCACCGTGGGGCACAGAACTCAAGCAACATTAATGTCCCTAACAAACCAGTTTGGTCCATTAAGGAGTGGCAGGGGTGGCTGCCTGCCTACAGGTGTTGAATTTCAAAATCTTTACAACACAACAGTAGCCCCCAAATGTATTTTATAGACCACATCTAGATCTGGGCTCCAGATTGCAATCTCACATAAAAAGGGTTCTGCTCCCTGACTACCCACCCAGTGTAGAATTGCTGTTCCCTCTGCTGTGCTCCATGGCCCTTTGATCATACTTCTTTTCACGCACTTATATTGTATCGGACTATAGTTCTTCGAATAATGAATGGTAATCATTGCCAGCCTTTATTGAGGGCTTATCAGTGGGCAGGCAACATTCCAAGAGCTTCATGTCCATGATCTCACTTAGCCCTCACAGCCACCCTCGAAACTAGGTACAATTTTTTAATCCCCATTTTTCAAATGAAGAAACTGAGCCCCAGAGAGGTTGAATAATTTGTTCAAGTTCATACAATCAGCAACAGGATGGGCAGACAGAGCTAGGATTGGAACCCAGGCAGTTTGGCTCCACAAACTACCTGCTTGACCAGCATTTTATTTTGAAAGACAGGACTTGTGTCCCAATCCTATTGGGAGATTCAGTGTCTAGCACCTTAGTTTAAATAAAGCAAAATTAATTCAACAATACTTCCTTGGGCAACTACAGAATGCAAAATTTCCTTCTCTACTTCCATTAAGGCAATACAGAGAGTCATGTTTATTTGCGTCTTACCTTATCCACAAGTTCTTTTCAAGAAAAATGGCTACTGTGCAGATAAACCTTGAAAACATTAGGCTAAGTGAAAGTAACCAGTCACAAAAGGCCACATATTGTAGGATTCCATTTATATGAAATATCCAGAATAGACAAGTCCATTGAGACAGAAAGTAGAGTTCTTAGTGCTGGGGGAGGATAGGATATTTGGAAAGTGACTGCTAAAGGCCAAGAGATTTCTTTTTGGGTGGATGAAAATGTCCTAAAAATTGGTTGTGGTGATGGTTGTACAAGTTTAGTAAAGACACTAAGAACCATTAAATCATATGATTAAATTGTAAAATTATATGGAATGTGAATTATATCTCATAAAACTGTTTAAAAAGAAAATATCTATTGAACTCTCCTTTTCCAAATACATGCTGCAAGCAAGATGAGAAAGAAAATAGATGAAAAATACAATAAGAAAATAACACAAAGCGACAAATTATATTGCTTAGCTAAGTGGATTATCTAGATAGATGATGGATAGTTTTAGACATCAGTTTCCTGTTGATTTTTCTCATGTTCTCCCTTCCAAACCAGCAACCTGAGAGGAGAGGAGATTGATCAACAAATTATGTAAGTTACTAAGTTATTAAGAAGATGGCAAACAACAAACAGAATTAAACACCAAGCCACATATACACAAGTGCTCCCTCCATTGGCTCCTTCAGCACTTTTTTACCCGTTCTGGAGACCTAAACCTTTTGAGTTATTTGTTACTTCTCTTAGATGTACATCAAACACCAGCTCTGAGTTGGGTTTTCATGATGGAGTACAAGACAG
Organism: Colobus angolensis palliatus; assembly: GCF_000951035.1. Classification (NCBI taxonomy): domain Eukaryota; kingdom Metazoa; phylum Chordata; class Mammalia; order Primates; family Cercopithecidae; genus Colobus; species Colobus angolensis. The sequence continues at coordinate 259,682 of NW_012113697.1, read as the reverse complement.
ATTTTACCCAGTCAACCCTTAACTCTCAACTCAAGAAAGAAAGAATGTGGCAGTGTAGTTATCCAGAAGGGCAGGCAATCCCTTAGGAATTTCTTTCATCTTTGGAACACATTACGTAATTTATTTTGCAAGACAGTCTCATAGTTAATTCCATTTTTCATTGGCAACTAATAATATAAATTCACGCTACCCAAAGTAACTCTGGAGATACACAGCCTGCTGAGACAGGAGGAGTCGAGCAGGCTGTGAAATGTTTTCCACGCTTTTAATGCATACAGTGGGTAATGCACATGGAAATGTGTGTGGAGGTTCACAATCACATCCACACAGTTTTCTAGATAGACCCATGAGATTTTCTGTTCCTTCCGTAAAATCGGTAAGCCAGCATTTTCCTTCCAACCACAGGTCACCCAGCCCCAAAATGTGCAAATTTTTAAGGGTTCCCCTGGGTCTTATATCTTGGACTCTTGTCCAGTGTTTCTCAATCCTTGCTCTCTGTTTCATTATGATAGCCCAGTGTTCCCAAATGTCACTCCACAAAAGGTACTTCTAAATTACTTGGGAGCTATTTACAAACACCCATTTCCATAAGTCACACACTGGAATGCAGGTTTAATAGCTCTGGAGTGAAGTCTTAGAGGCTGTATTTTGTTTGTTTGGTTTGTTAGATTTTGGTTTTTGAGTGTTTTCTTAAATATTTTTAGTGCATTGATGTATTTATCAATTTTAGTTGATAAATAATAATTGTGTGCATTTATGGAGCATAATGTGATGTTTTTATCTATGTAAACATTATAGAAAGATTCAGTTAAGCTAATTAACATATCCTCAGCTCACCAACTTACTTTCTGTGGTGAGAACGTTAAAAAATGGGCAAAGGATTTGAACCGACATTTCTCAAAAGAAGAGATATGAACAGCCAACAGGCGTATGAAATAATGCTTAACATCTCTAATCATCAGAGGAATGCAAATTAAAACCACAGTGAGATATCAACTCACACTTAATGTGTTGGTGAGGATATGGAGAAAAGGGAATCCTTGTACACTGTTGGTGGGAATGTAAGTTAGCACAGCTATTAGGAAAAACGGTACAAAAGTTCCTGAAAAAAATGAAAAATAGAACCACCATATCATCCAGCAATTCCACTTCCGGGTATTTATCCATAGGAATTAAAATTCGTATACCGAAGAAATAACTGCATCCCGATGTTCATCACAACACTATTCACGACAGCCAAGATATGGAAGCTACTAAGTATCCATCATCAACAGATGAATGGATAAAGAAAACGTGGTACATACACACAACAGAATACTAGCTAGCCTTTAACAGGAAGGAAATCACGTCATTTTTCAACAAAATGAATGAACCTGGAAGGCATTATGCTAAGTGAAATAAGCCACATTCAGAAAGACAAATGCTATGTGGTCTCATTTATAAGTGGAATCTAAAAACCTTGATCTCACTGAAACAGAGTAGAAAGCTGATATCAGAGGCTGGGGTAGCGGCAGCAGGGATGGATAGAGGAAAGAGGCAGAGAAAGGAGAGATGTTGATGGGGACACAATTTCAGTTAGACTGAATTCATTAGTTTTAGTGATCTGTTGCCCTGCATGGTGACAACAGTTAATAATAACATATTGTACATTTCAAATTTGCTAAAAGAATAGGAAACTGTATCTTTAACAAAAGTCTGGGAACCATTGGCCTAGATTACCACACCACCACCCAATTGTCCTTCTGCTGTAATAGTCTAAATCTATTAATCTATTTTATTTTTTGACTGTTGACAACTTTTTTTTTTTTTTTTTTCTGAGACGAGGGTCTCACTCTGTCACCCAGGCTAGAGTGCAGTGGTGCGATCACAGCTTACTGCAGCCTCAGATTCTGGGTCTCAAGTGATCCTTCCATTTCAGCTTCCCAAACAGCTGGGGCTACAGGTGCACACCATCATGTCTAGCCATTTATTTATTTATTTATATTTATTTTTTATTGTTTTGGAGAGACAGGAGTCTCAATATTTTGCTCAGGCTAGTTGCAAACCTCTGGGCTCAAGTGATCCACCCACCTAGGCCTCCCAAAATGCTGAGATTACAGTATTTCAAGTCACCACACCCGGCCTGCTAACAACTTTTAAGCCTCCCCTTTCCCTAACCCCCTTGTGCCCTACGTCTGGGTAAGCTCATGTGAAAGTCTGGATGCTCTTTGTTGGTGCAAGCAGGAAATCCAAACCACACAAGCCCCTGCTCATACTGCAACCACTATTAAAAATTCCAAGCCTTGGCCAGGCGTGGTGGCTCATGTCTGTAATCCCAGCAGTTTGGGATACCAAGGTGGGAGGATCACTTGAGCCCAGGAGTTCAAGACCAGCCAGCCTGGGCGACATAGTGAGACCTCATCTGTAAAAATAAAAATAAATGAAAATCAAATCCCAAGCCAGTCTTTTTTCTTGCTCTCCCAAGCTGTTTTGAACTAGCTTGGGATGTCTACCCTGTTCTTCCCCAGAAAGCCTCATCATGTAAGTCAGGGGAGTCCAATCTTTTGGCTTCCCTGAGCAGCACTGGAAGAATTGTCTTGGGCCACACATAAAATACACTAACACTAACAATAGCTGATGAGCTTAAAAAAAAACTAGCAAAAAAATAAAATCTCAAAATGTTCTAAGGAAGTTTATAAATTTGTATTGGGCTGTACTCAATGTCATCCTGGGCCACATGCAATCCACAGGCTGTGGGCTGGACAAGCTTGATGTAAGTAATAAACATGTGCATGTTCTCTTGGTATGTGTGATGGCATCAATCTTGACATCCAAACTGAATTTGGGGTGGGGATCCACCTTGCTTCTGCAAGGTAACCACAGCATCTGGTCTCTCACCGTTAAAAGGAATTCTCCACACCACTGCTGGAGTTCTTTCAGAAAACTCGCTTTGCTCAGGTTCCAGATTTGTTTGATGATGTCCCTCGGTTCCCCCCGCTATACTCCCAGTAGTACTCTGCCCCACTTGACCTTGTCAGCCTCATCTTCCTCCACCGTTCCTCTCACATACTTCAAGCAGCAACCACACCATGGTGCTGGTGCTATACTTCAAAGCACTGATAAGTTTATTTCCAATGTATTCCCACTGCCTTCTTCTTTCTCACTGAAAAGCTCAAAGAAACAACAAAGAAACCAAAGCACTTCTATAGCTTTAAAAAAAAAAAAAAAAAAATCTGAAAGCAGACTTTGTTTTTCCTCCCTCTAAGACCAGACAATAGTGGGGCTAGGGAAGTGGAAAGCATCTGGTGGAAGGAAAGTGAGGAGACACAGGAAAAAGGGAAGAGGAGAAAGAGCAGAGCCTCAATCAAGAGGCACTTCCCCTTCCTCCCAGCCCAGCTTCACCTCTGTCAGGCCTTTTCTGATCCTCCCTGTTTGGGGCTCCACTGACGTACCACTCACACTTATCTCGTTGTGATATTGTTAGTTGTTCACATGTTTGTTTACTCCAGTGGGTCAATGACTTCTTAAGAGTAGGGAGTATGCTTTAGTTGCCCCACATGCAAGGTACACAGGGCTGGCAGGCCTCCTGCCATACACTATTAAATTATTAATTTTTAGAAATCCTGTAATTAACTTAAGACCGTGTGATTATATGACACTGCGTTTTTAGTAGACTGAGAAGCATTATTTTTCAATGTAAGCATTATGAACATCGCAGTGAGTTTGGAACCTTGTTTTCTTGTTTCTGCTTTTCACAGTTCTAGGAACTCTGAAGTGGCCTGTGGCTCTCTTGATCTCCAACAACCCCTGTGCATACATCGAAGTCCTATGCAGAAAATGTTCAGGAAATAACCACTGATCATTTGCTACTTCATTGCAAAATTCCTTAAAGATGAACCAATGCCAGAAGCCAGTGGTTTCCCTACAGGAAAAGAAACTTGCTACTTCTCCCTGTCTTTTCCAGCCCAAGAGGAAAGGGCACCATATGCCCGTACTTACCCCGTAAAGCAGGTCCCAGCCTCCTGAGCCACGCTGCAGTGATTTCTTCCTGGCGTATTTCTCCCATGACTACTGACCACCTGGGAGACCCAGGCAGTAAGTATTTCAGTTCCAAGCAGTTTATGGCACAGTAGGAAGTAGATTCTGCCTTTTACCATGTGTGAGCCTTAGGAAGCTCCCTTTCCTTCTCTAAGAGCTCAATGTCTTCTTTATAGAAGGAAAATTATAATAATGTCTGCCCTAGTCACCTTGCAAGAATGCCTTTAGTATTAAACTAGAGAAATAGTTGTGGAGAGGTTCATAAACTGTCCAAGGGCCATGCAAAAGCTTTACTCTTCTCCTTTATAAGTGGATGAGCCTGACTTGCCAAGGAGAATAGTCCCGTTTGCATGCCAGAAACACTTGACACAGCATATACTCCCTACAATATGATGCTAGAATTAATAACGCACAGAGGTGTAGGCAGGCCCAAGTGTATTCTCTAGTAGGACAGGCTTTTGCAACCTTTTTTATAAAACAATCCATTTTTTGAAAAAAAGAAAATCTCATTCCTTCCTTTAATCTCATTTGAAATTCCAAATAAGTAAAATAATCACAATCATTAAATATCATGATTCCGAGATGACCCTCTACTACTCTCCCTCCCCAGCTGAAAACCACTTAGGGGGTTACTAGCTATCTTGGGTCCAGATGAGGCATTTATAACACAAGCTAATAATACATTATTGCAAATGCATGATGTGTCAGGCCCATTTCTAAACATTTACAAATCCTAACTCAGGAACTAGCAGCACCTGTATGAGATCCATATTCTTACTTCTCCCATTTTATAGATGAAGGACCTGATGCCCCTCAAAAGAGGAAAAGTTGGCTGGGCAGGGTGGCTCACGCCTGTAATCCTAGCACTTTCAGAGGCCTAGGCGGGAGGATCACCTGAGGTCAGGAGTCTGAGACCAGCCTGGCCAATATGGTGAACACTCATCTCTAGCAAAAATACAAAAATTAGCCGGGCGTGGTGGTGCACACCTGTAGTCCTAGCTACTCGGGAGGCTGAGGCAGGAGAATTGCTTGAACCCAGGAGGCAGAGGTTGCGGTTAGCAGAGATCACGCCAATGCACTCCAGCCTGGGCGACAAAGTGAGACTACGTCTCAAAAAAACAAATTAAAAAAAAGAGAACAATTTAAAAAAAGAGGGAAAGTTATTTGCTTAGACACACGGCTAGAGCATGGCAGAGCCAGGCTTTGAATCCCTAAACTCTTGACAGGTTTAACCCACTCACTAACATAACACTCATCATTTCAATACGTTTCAATTTGATTTTCATCCAGCAATGGATAAGCCATTTTGGAGCATCTCCAGATTGAACTTCTACCATGTGAAGCCCACCTGGCAACCGGATGCAGCAGCGCTCAGCAGAATAGCTGCCCTGGGAGGCATTGATTCTAGAAGCCCCTGCCTGTACCCACTCAAACACCATCGCTCTTGTAGAGTCCCTCCTGTGTCACCCCTAACAGCCCTACAAAGTAGGTATTTTTTTAAATCAATGTTTCCACATGAGGAAGCTGAGCCTAGAGAGACTGTCCAGCAGGTCTTCCCCAGAACCACAGTCTTTTCCCACCTTACTGCACCCCCTTCCCAGACAGAGCCTTTGAGAGCCCTGGGGCTGTCCACTCCCGCCACGAATAAACTTGCTTAATGCCGGATGAGAAGCTGCTCTCAACTTGCATTTCCTGGAACAGGCACACATCATTTCTATTTTCCTAATAGCCCAACTCCCTTCTGAGGAATCAACTCCACCCAGCCTGAAAGCTGAAGAGATTTTTCTAGAAAATTTCAAAAACATCCCATGTTTGAAGCATGTGTTACATTTCCAAATATGTCTGTACTACATTTAATGACTGAATTTTTTTCTTCAGCCATGGAGCTACAAGCTGCTGAACGTAAAAGAACAAAGACATTCATGGTCTATGCTGGTTCCAGGCATAGAAAGCCCTAGAAATATGTTAAACCATTAAGAGTATAGGAACCACAGCAACCAAAGAAGAAAACTAAAAATTAGTGTTGTCACTGGGTTTTGCGTCCTTTTGGAAGAGTGTCTAGGTGAAATGAAATCCAAAGAAAGCCTGGTAACAGACATACCAGGACAGACCCCCAACCCGTTTATGACAAGTGGAAATGACAATGGTGACAGGAAATGCTGCCTTGGCATGAGAAGGATGACATTTACACCCGCAGCTGGATAGAGGGCACGCAGGACTGGTCCCCACAACTTCCCCTAATTTGGAGGTACACAGGCTGGAGGCTTCCTGGTGGAGAAAATCAGAATTATCCATATCAGGCTGGGAGACCAGCCCCATCACCCCAAGAGCAACATCAAAGCAAGGCTTCTCCCTTCTCCACCATTCTCCACCGTGTAGTGACTTCTCACTAAATATGATGAGGTCAGGCATCTTTACAGTATTGGACTGGCTTCCCCAACTGAAATAGGAACTCTGCTAACTCTATCAAAACATAAGCTCTGTAACATTCAAGTCTGTGTATTCCTTGCACACTGTTGTGTTCTCACACCTAGAAAAGTGCCTGACACAAAAGAGATACTTGCCATTCTTTTGTTTACTCTCTAAGAAACCAAACAAACAGAGAAGTGAAGACATAAATGTATCCACCCGGCACCTGGGGCATCTGTCACAGAGAAGATGCCAACGGGGACATGGGTTCCTCATACTGGGGCAGCTTCCAGCTCCAGCCTCTGTCCCTCCCTGTGTAACTCTGAAGCTGCTGGGCTGGGAAACCAGCAACTTCTGGGGAGGTTTTAACAGCATCCAGGTAAACAAGGAGAATCGCTTCTGGGGGAACCAGCCGGAGTCAGGTTAGATATGGTTTTTAGTTCAGGATAAACACATGAGGAAGAAAGCATAAAAACTGTGAGACATTCTATATTATAAATGTAGAGATGATTGGAAGATGACGGGTAGATAGATAGAATTACATAGATAGAATTCATATATATATACACACACATATGTATTTGCATGTATATGTGTACATATATGAAGATATATATGGTACAGAATGCAAGAAATATACAATGTCACCTTCTTCCCCTCAGATCATTTGTTATGTTTCTGGCCAATGAAAAAATTATATGAAAAAAATGGAAATTCCTTCTCTTTATTTGAATGGCTTCCTATTAAACACAGGATTTGCCACATGGAACTGAAACGTTAAGCATTAAGGCTCTCAGCTGCAAGAGAGAGTATTATGAGTTGAATGGCGTCCCCAGAAAAGATGTTGAAGCCCCAACCCCAAGACTTGTGTATGTGACCTTATTTGCAAACAGGGTCTTTACAGAGACAGTTCAATTAAAATGAGGTCATCGGGATGGGTCCTAATCTGGTATGGAGTCAGAGAAGGGGCAAATTTGGACAAAGAGATGCATACATGGGGAAAATAGCAGGTGAAAACAAAGGCAAAGATTGGGGTGAAGCATCTGTAAGCTAAGGAATGTCAAAAAACACCAGCACACCACCAGAAGCGAGGAGGGGGCCATGGAACTGGTTCTCCCTCGCAGCCTTCAGAAGGAACCAATCCTGCCAACACTTTGATCTCAAATTTCCAGAACTATGAAGCAATGAAGTGCTGTTGTTGAAGACGCCCAGCTTGCGGTACTTTGTGATAGCAACCCAAGGAGAATAATACAGATAAGCGCTGGCTTAAGCACAGAAAGCAGCAGCCTCAGGACTCAGTTCATCTAGGTTTCTCTAAGTTCTACTTTCCTCAGTCTGGGCTCCATTCCCTGGTAAGTGGTCACTACGTGGTGGAAGTGGTCACTATGTGGTAGCCCCCAGAAGCCCCTTACTTACAACTTTCCAGTTTCAAGTCCCCTCTGGGGAGGGCTTCTCTTCCCAGGAGTTCCACAAAAGACCCGGAATCAAGTTTTGGTGACTTGAATCTTGGGGAAGGGGCCAGCCTCTGAAAGGAGTCTGAAAGGGAGATGAAGATTTTTCCCTGTGGAAAACCAGGGTTCTATCACCAAAGAAACAGCGGGTGGAGGCTGAATGCCAAGCATACAGACACACGAATACATTGTATCTGGAATACATTTTAATACAAGGGATCTGTGCATCCATCCAATCAACAGGTATTTATTGAGTGCAAGACATTGTTCTAGATATGTCAGTGAGAGAAATGGACAAAGACCTTTGCCCTCATGAAGCTTATACTCCAGTGGAAAAAAAGGACTCGGTGATTGAAGGTCAAGAAAATTACTGTGGCCAACATGCTAACTTGTGGGCTCGGAAGGTCTGTTGAAAGAGTACGTGAATAGAAATGGGATCTAGTGGATCTGCCAATTGAATTCCAGTTACTCTCAGAAGCCCACAGCAGTGGGGAGTGGGGGATTATAGAATTCTCAAATGGTACATAGCATGGGACTTCCGTGACTAAAGAGGCAGGTGGATCTGCGAGTCCCAGGAAGGCAATAATAACTTCTCTCACACTGGAGAACCTGATACCTAGTGATGTGTCATTCTTAGACAAACACACGGAAAAACAATTTAAAAATTGGCCGGACACAGTGGCTCACACCCACATCTGTAATACCAACACTTTGGGAGGTCGAGATGGGTGGATCACTTCAGCTCAGGTGTTCGAGACCAGCCTGAGCAACATGGCGAAACCCCGTAGCCACAAAAAATACAAAAATTAGCCAGGCACAGTGGCACGTGCCTGTGGTCCCAGCTACTCCAGAGGCTAAGGTGGGAAGATCGGCTTGAGCCTGGAAGACGGAGGTTGCAGTGAGTCAAGAGCCGCCACTACACTCCAGCTTGGGTGACAGAGTGAGACCCTGTCTCTAAAAATATATAAATGAACATGTATGAACCCTATTACAATGGTCCTTTTATAGAATTAAAACTGCATGCTCCTGGCTGGCACGGTGGCTCACGCCTGTAATCCTAGTATTTTGGGAGGCCGAGGCAGGCAGATCACGAGGTCAGGAGATCGAGACCATCCCAGCTAACACGGTGAAACCTTGTCTCTACTAAAAATACAAAAAATTAGCCAGGCGTGGTGGTGGTGGGCACCTGTAGTCCCAGCTACTCAGGAGGCTGAGGTAGGAGAATGGCGTGAACCCGGGAGGCAGAGGTTGCAGTGAGCTGAGATCATGCCACTGCACTCCAGCCTGGGTAACAGAGTGAGACTCTGTCTCAAAAAAAAAAAAAACTGCGTGCTCCTTCAGGGAACTCCTCGCCAGGCTACCCCAGCATCAAGAGAATTGTGCTTATTCTAAGGACAAAAGAGGACATGAAGTCACCATATTTTGCTATCGGGTTTCTTCAACAGCCAAGTGTGTTTAAATCCAAAACGCTCCCTCCCTGGATGAGATCACGGATGGAGTGAGCACTTGCAGCTGAGTTGGTGAGCTTTCAGAAAAAGAGAGTCCTAAAATAACAGCTTCCTGAATTCTGCAGCTCCCTCGGAAAGTCTGAATTACCTTGCTTCCTGAGCAAATAATGCAGTCTCTTTGCTTTAATCCAAGGGTAAAGACCTTTGGTGGAGGCCTTAGTGCATACTTATCATCTTCAAAATCATCAGTGACTTTTTATTCATTTATTTATTCACTCATCAACAAATACCTTTTTTCAGCACGGTGTTGAGGCTTGAAAGGCAAAACCAATCCCAGTCCTACCCTCTGGGTCACTAAGGCCTTACCTAGCCTGCAGTTTGCACAGCTGTCAATCAGTCTCACAGATAAACATATGATTTCGAGTCACATGGGAGCCTAAATGTGGAGATTTGGTCCAATCAGGGGAAGTCATAGAAGACTTCTCTAAAAAAGTGATAACTGAACTGAAATTTAAAGGATTGAGTGGAAAGTATCAGGTGAAGAGAAGAAATAAGAACATTTCCAGGACAAGAAACAGAATGTACAAAGGTCTGGAGTGAAAGAGAGCAAGATTCAGCAAGTCTCAAATGCACAAGAGGAGTGTGGTGGGAAATGAGCCTGGGAAAAACCATGAGGAAAAGTCACATGAGGAAGCCTTGTCCTCATCCTAAGGGCATTAGGAAGGCATTAAGCATTTTGAGCAGTCAGTGATGCACTCAGATTTGTGTTTTGAACCCACAATGGATGTCACACAGTGGATACAACATGGTCAAGAGTGGCAGCAGGTGGAACATTCAGGAGTTTCTTGTAGCAGCCCGTGTGATGGCTGATGAACTAGAAGGATGGGGGAAAATATGAAGAGGAAGGGATGAATTCCAGAATTGTCTAGGAGGTCAAAGTGGCAGATCTTGCCTTATTAGATGCAGAGTTGAATGTGAGGAAGATATCAAAGTTAACTCCTGGGTTTCTGGCTTCCATATTTGTATACTTGGTGGAACCATTGACTGAGTGAAAAAAGAGACAGACTGAAAAAAGAGCAGTTTGGAGAATTTGGTCGGTGAGTTTGATTTTTTTAATTAATAGACTAATTTGTACAGAAGTGTTAGTTTTATAGAAAATTTGAGAAGTACGTAGTGTTCCCATATACCTTATCTCCCAGAGTTTTTTGTGTTTGATATCTGCCATTAGTGTGGCACATTTGTTATAATTGATGAATCAATCCTGGTATGTTATTATTAACTAAGATTCCTGGTATGTTGTTATTAACTATGGTTCATAGTTTACATTGGGGTTCACTCTACGTTGTACAGTTCTACAGGTTCTGACAAATGCATAATGTCAGGTATCCACTATTGTGCAAAGTATCACACAACATCATTTCACTACCCTAAAAACACTCTATTCTTCATCTATTCATCCCTCCCTCCCTCACCCCCTTGACAACCACTTATCTCTTTTGTCTCTACAGTTTTTCTTTTCCAGAATGTCATATGGTTGGAATTATATCAATAAGTAGCCTTTTTAGATGGGCTTCCTTCACTTAGAGCTATGCACTTAAGGTCCCACCATATCTTTTTGTGGCTTAATAGCTCATTTCTTTTTATTGCTGAATAGTATTCCATTGTATGTATATACAAGTGTTTGCCTATCCATTCACTTACTGAAGGATATGTTGACTGCTTCCAATTCTTGGCAATTACGAGTCAACTGTTACGAATATTCATATGTCGAATTTTATGTGGACATAAGTTTTCAACTCATTTGGATAAATACCAAGAAATAAGAATAATAAATATTGCTGGATCATGTGGTAAGAAACTGATTAGTTGTGTAAAACTATCTTCCAAAGCGGCCATACCATCTTGCATTCCCACCCAGCAATGGAGAGTTCCTGTTGTTTCTCATCATCCTCACCAGCATTCGATGTTGTCAGTGTTTTGCGCTGTTGCCATTCTAATAGGTATGTGATAGAAGCTCCTGGTTGCTTTAATTTGCAAATCCCCTGATGGCATATGTTTCTGAGCATCTCTCCAAATGTGTATCTGCCATCTGTATATCTCCACTGGTGAGGTGTCTGTTATTTTGCTGACTTTTCATTGGCCTGTTTGTTTTCTTATTGTTCAGTGTTAAGAGTTCTTTGTATATGTTGGATATAAATTCTTTATCAAATATCATTTTTGCAAATATTTTCTCCCAATCTGTGGCTTGTCTTTTCACTCTTTTAGTATGTCTTCTGCAGAACAGAAGCCAGTGAGTTTTATTTTGACATTGTTAACCTTGAAGGGTCTTTGTGGCATCAAGGGGAAATGTCAACTAGGTGGCACAGGACAGGAGGGAGCATGGTGAGTTCCAGGAACTCAAAGAGTGTGTGGCTGGAGGAAAGAGACAGTAGGACATAGGCCAGTCTATGCAGGTGCCTGCAGACTGTGGTGGTGAGTTTTGTCTTCACCCCACTGAAGAATTAATTCCTGAAATTCTGGTGGATCATCTTTGAAATCAAGCCTTTCAAGTTATTCTGGCAGAGAGTAAATATCATAGCCAAATCCCTTTCTTGAAAGCAGTGAGGAGCAATTTGCGTCTCGGGGTTTAATCCAGTGCTTCAGGTTGAGCATATGTTTACTCAATATTTATTGAATAAATGATTTAAATGTCTAATATGTTATGTGGTGACATTTATATAAATATCCATGTGATAAATTCATTCATTGAGTCATTCATATCTCATGAGTGACAATTATGTGCCAGGTACCATACTAGTAGCTAGAAATAAAACATATGATGATCCTGGCTCTTATGGAGTTTATATCCCAGCAACGGGAAATAGTTGATATAAAATACAAACCTAAAATGTAAATTATATAGGATATTAAAGGTACTGCTCTAAGGGAAAAGAAAATGTATAGCAACTTCAGGAAAGTGTCCAGTTTGTGATGTTTGGTAGGCAAAATATAGCATGCTTCATTAAAAAGGAACAGTGAAATAAATATCTTTTTTAAAAATGAGCTGGAATAGCCATATGGGTATCAGACAGAAGAGTGTTCCAGGCAGAGAGAACAGCTTGTGCAAAGGCCTTGAGACGGAGAAGTGCCTGGAAAGTTCAAGGAATAGCAACGAGGCCAAGCAGCTGAAACAGAGAAAGCAAGGAAGGAAAAGAGTGAGAGATGAGGCCCAAGGTCACAGGAAGCCAACTCACACAGAGTTTTACAGGCCAATGTGTGGACTTGCACTCAACTTGAACGATATGGGGAATTGTTGCAGAGTTTTGAGCAGAGGAGCGGCATGACCTGACTTGCATTTTTAAAGGATTTCTTTGGTCCCTTGAGAAGGACAAAGGAAGAAGATCATTTAAGAATATTTGCACTGATTCAAGCAAAGGATGATAATGGCTCTGTTCTAGACATGTTGAAGATGAGACTGACAAATTTCTGGATGAATTGGATATGGAATGTGAGAGAGAGAGGAATCAAAGATGACTGCAATGTTTTCAGCCTGAGTAACTGGAAGGGATGACTTGAAATCAATGGAAACAAGAAAGGATGCAGGGAGAGCAGATTTTGGGTGGGATTGGATTGCGAGTTCCGTTTGGAATGCATCAAATGTGAGGTGAAGCAGTTCAGGAAATGCCACTCTGAAAGCTGATGCTTTGGTGTGCTGATTACTTTGAACTGAGGGCATTTGAGGAGCAGCAGATGCAGACAGAGGCTTTCTCTGAGCTCCCCTTATCTGCCTAAGGACAGATCCTCCAAAAGGAATTCAATTGTCACGAATTCCTTCCCCAGGAATCTCATCAACCAGGGAAGAACATAGGAAAGGAGATAAGATTGACACCGGCACTGACAGACCATCACTTACTCTTCTGAGGGCTCCTCTCAGGCAACGTTTATTACCTGAGAGACATTTAACAAGACCACCTTTATTTGCCATACATTTCCTCCCCTCACACTCCCATAATTTGTTCTGCCACCACCCCCTAGAAGTTCCAAGTCCCTATTCCTTTCTGTAGCAGAGGATGCTATACAAGCTTCAATCACTTCACCTCTCAAGTCTCATATTTTGTGGGACTCCCATGTGTACATACATAATTAAACGTGGTTTTTCTCCTGCTGTTCTCTTATGTCCGTTTAATTCATAGCCCAGCCAAGGAGCCTAGAAAAGTAGTGTCTACCAGATAATTGGTGAGTAGAGAGGTCAAGCAAGAAGAAGTAAGCAGCTAAGGGCATATGGGCTGCAGAGATGAAGTTGTGAGTCATTCATATATTGAAGTGTCTTCATCTCCTATAACAAAATACCCTAGCCCAGGAGATGTATAAATAACAGACATATATTTCCCACAGTTCTAGAAGCTGGAAGTCTGAGATCAGGGTGCCAGCATGATTCTGGCAAGAGCTCTCTTCCAGGCTACAGACTACTGACTTCTTGTTGCAGAAAGTGGGCAAGAGAGCTCTCTGGGGTCCCTTTCATAAGGGCACTAATCCCATTCATGAGGGTGCTATGCTTATGAGTTAATCACCTCCCAAAGGCCTCAGCTCCTGATGAGGAATTCAACACACAGATTTAGGAGGAACGCTAGTGATACAGCTCCGATGAGTGGAGGAACACCAAAGCTGTTGTCTCACGTTGAATTAGATAAAACAGCACAGACACACGTGGAGTGGTTTTCAGGAGCAGAGAGTTTAACAGGCAAGAAAGAAGGGAGAAGGCAGAGGAATAGGCTTCCCTGTACAGAGACAGAGGGAGGGGGGCCAAAACCGAAAGAGGAGACCCCAAGTGCCACGGATACCAGCCAGTTTTATGAGTAGGCTGGAGGAGGTGGTGTCTGATTTGCACAGGGCTCAGGGGATTGATTTGACCAGGCATGTCATTCACGTAGCCCAATGAAAAAGCTGGCCCTCCCACCCTAGCCTTTTAATATGCAAATGCAGGGTGCCATGATGTTCTACACACGTGGGGATATGTGGGGGCAGCCATGCTGCTACGCACATGTTGGGGCAAGAGCAAGAGGACACGGGTGGGAATCGCCATGTTTGGGTGCACCCAGCTTCTAATAACTGGCATTTGCCTATCAAAGGTTGCTGGCCCAGGTCTAATAGCCAGTGCTTTTCTGCTAGACAAGAAATGTTTCTGGAGCTGCTTTAAAAATGAAAACTTTCCGAAGACCCCTTTTCCTCTCCGTCTGCCTAAAATAATTTTCTTTTTCTTTTTCTTTTTCTTTTTTTTTGGGGGACGCACTCTCACTCTGTCGCCCAGGCTGGAGTGCAGTGACACGATCTTGGCTCACTACTAATTTTTAGTATTTTTAGTAGAGACGGGATTTCACCGTGTTAACCAGGATGGTCTCGATCTCCTGATCTCGTGATACGCCTGCCTCAGCCTCCCAAAGTGTTGGGATTACAGGCGTGAGCCACCATGCCCGGCCTTTTTTTTTTTTTTTTTTTTTTTTGAGACTGAGTCTCGCTCTGTGCCCAGGCTAGAGTGCGATCTTGGCTCACTGCAACCTCCACCTCCTGGGTTCAAGCAATTCTCCTTCCTCAGCCTCCCAAGTAGCTGGGATTACAGGCACCCACCACTACACCTGGTTAATTTTTTTGTACTTTTAGTAGAGACAGGGTTTCAACATGTTGGCCAGGCTGGTTTCCAACTCCTGACCTCAAGTGAGCCGCCCGCTTTGGCCTCTCGAAGTGCTAGGATTACAGGCGTGAGCCACTGCGCTTGACCCTAAAATAATGTCTTAATAACTCCTACCACGCTAGCATTCAGTCCATTACAAGAAGATATTTAAAACTTAGAGACTGGGTGAGGTCATCTAGGAAGTATATATAGATAGAGAAGAGAACCCAGGTCTGAGTCCTGGGGTGCTCCAACATGACACTATTTACCACCTCCACTGCTATTATCCAGGCCCAAAACATCCTCAGCTACATTTCAGTAGCCTCCTAACCAGCTTCCCTGGTTCCACACTTGCCGATCTCCATTTTTCTCCACACAGCAGGCATAGCGGTCCCATCAAAATCAGATCCCACCACTCCTCTGTTCAAACCCTACAAGGGACATGCAGATGTGGTACATTCATATAATAAGATCATATTTGTCAATAAAAGACCCTGTATCCTGTGGTCCATTTACATGATATGACCAACATAAGGAAATCTGCAGACAGAAAGTAGATTGATAGTTGTCAAGGGTTAGGGGAGAGAGGAATGGGTGTGACTATTAATAGGGATGAAGTTTCTGAATTTACATGACGTTGATGTTTACACAACTCTATGAATGTACTAACAACCACTGAATGGTACACTGTGCATGGGTGAACTTACAGTATATGAATTCTATCTCCATATAGTAGTCCCGACTTATCCACAGGGGTTACATTCTAAGACCACCAGTGGATTCCTGAAACTGTGGATAACACCGAACCTGATTGCCATTAGTCAGAAAGTAGAACATGTTTCTGTTCATGTCTTCTACCCACAAATATAATGCCTTTCCACCTTAACTAAGCACTTATCATATACCACGGCCATACTTTTGCAGTTTGAGTTGTGATAGCAAAACTAGTAACCAGATTTCTTTTCTGAGGTTGTTGTTTAGGTGGTTTTTGGACCTTGCAAGTTTTGTACAATAAATATACATTACTTAGGTGGTCAGGAAAATATGTTATATAAGGGGAAAAAGTCCTACTACTGCTCCCACTGCTTGCGGGATGCAATCCTAAACTCCTTAGCAGGCCCAGCTTTTCCAAAGTCAAAGCTGTTCCTCCCCTCCCTTTCTACTGCCCTAGGCCAAAATGAATCCGGTGGAGTCCTGGTTCCCCAAGATGAAAGGAGATGTTCTCTGAAACAAAAAGAGAGGATTCCCTGTGCTTAAAAATGGTTAAACAGGTTTTGTCCTGTTTGGTTTGGTTTGCTAAGAGCCTGCAGTAAGATTTGCACATCGTGGAACTCTAAGAAGGCCACATAGTGGACTACCCACCCCGACATATTTGACTCCAGAACCTCCTCTTTTAGTGGCTCATCTCCAAGGACTTGAGTTCGAAGGAACAAGTCCCAGGGACGTCGCCCCCATCAGACAGGACTCTTGGCTGTGCAGCAAGCGTCTCCAACTCTCTCCAGCGCAAGCTGCTGGAATCCTCTCCCCTCCTCCACCTGTAGAAACCCTACCCATGCTTCACAAGCCAGTCCTACTTGTGCCCTATCTGCAAAGCCTTCTCTACTCTCAGCACCTCATTCCCCTGTGTTTCTACAGAACATCCCATGTATGATGAAAGCTCTTATCATGGTCATTGCTCCAGCTGTCATCAACTGCTGAGATGTCTTCAACACTGATTTGGTTTATGCGACCACCAGAGCCGGCGCCAGAGGAAAAGGCAAGTAGGCAAGATAAAAACGAAACGTTATTACGTAGCCAATGTAAAGAAAGAGGAGACGAGGTTCACCGGTCTCCAGCGGCGGAGGCCGAGGAAGTCGCTCCGGCGTTCTCGGACGAGGTTCCTGGGTCCCGCGTATGAGGAGGGGCCGAGGAAGTTCACTCCGCCCGCCTGCCAGGATCGGCTTTTACGTTTTGGGCCTGGGAGTGGGCGGGCAGTAGGCGGGACGAGGGCGGGTCGAGGGCCGTGCGGTGGGCGTGGCCAGGTAAATCTCGGTCTCTTCAGATTGACATCACCTGGCGCATGCCCGGTTGATCTGCACCGTCCCCGGCGCCGGCTACATTTTCGCAGGCGCGGGAAAAGTTGGTGATGAAGAACCTGGAAGTAAGCCATCTTAGTCACCTTTGTTCTTTGTTTCCCTCTCCCTCTGTCCAGACAAACACCAGACTGCAAGCCCCTCGGGTGCAGCAATAGGGCCTCCTCCACATGGGTTTCCCAAGGGCATGGTGTGAGGCTGGGTTCTGGGAATGTTTATGCCCTGGAACTGCCACTTTGGAGGCAGGTGGGCCTCCCTTCTTGGGGTGAGCCGCCCAGCAAGCAGGCCAGCGAAGAGCTTCATGCAGCATCCTTTCCACTTCCCCTTCTCAGTATCTCTGCCTAGGGACAGAAAGTCCCCGGAAACTTAGGGGTGAGAATTTTGGGTGTCTTTTTCATAGCTGTTCTCTTTCTTTATCTTTGGATTTTCTTTAAAAGGCTGTTTTTTAATTTAATTTTTATTTTTTTAAAAGACAGGGTCTTGTTTTCTTGCCCAGGCTGGAGTGCAGTGGCACAATCATAGCTCACTCTAGCTAATTAAAAAAAAAAAATTGTAGAGGAAGGGGTCTCACTATGCTGCCCAGGCTGGTCTCAAAATCCTGGCCTCAAGCCATCCTCCTGCCTCAGTCTCCCAAAGCACTGACATTACAGGAGTGAACCACTGCACCCAGCCAAAAGGCTGTTTTTAAATCAGAGGACCTGGTATCTGGAATTAACCTGTGGCCTGGCTATGATGGTGTCATTGAGTCTGACATCGTCTATTAACTTACTGGTTGGCAAAGGAGCTGTTTGGAAAATTAAAACTGCCTTCTCAGTGGGAAGAGGGTTGATCTGCTGTGGGGGTTGTGGGGAGTGGAAAGCACCCCAGATTGAGAGTCAGGAAGCTTACATTTGAGTTTTAACAATGTCACTAACATTATAAACGTTTAGGTCAATCACCTAACTCTTCCAAAACTCTGGTTTCTCAATTCTAAAGTGGAAGAATTGTAGGGATCCTTCACAGCTCTAAGACTAAAGATCAACTTAAAAAGAATAACCCTTAGGATAGCTATTTGTAAAGAACTGTCTTTCTTTTCTTTTCTTTTTTTTTTTTTTTTTTTTTTGAGACAGAGTCTTGCTCTATGGCCAGGCTGGAGTGCAGTGGCCCGATCTCAGCTCACTGCAAGCTCTGCCTCCCGGGTTCACGCCATTCTCCTGCCTCAGCCTCCTGAGTAGCTGGGACTACAGGCGCCCACCACCACGCCCGGCTAATTTTTGTATTTTTAGTAGAGACAGGGTTTCACCATGTTAGCCAGGATGATCACGATCTCTTGACCTCGTGATCCACCCGCCTCAGTCTCCCAAAGTGCTGGGATTACAGGCATCAGCCACTGTGCCCGGCCTGCAGAGAACTATCTTTCAGAATGTTCTAGTGCATATAGTACAATCTCACACAGGAAGGCTCTGTGGTCTCCACCACCAGCCAGCAACGTGAGAGGGGATTGTTCATGCCCTTGCTAGTGTCTTCCAAGATGATCGTTTGAGAGGTTTGTAGTAAGTTTGTAGAATACTGGTGAGTCGAGTCAGGGACAGCTTGAGTGTGATTTGCACCCCCTAAAACCACCTCTCTATGGGCAAACCATATCCACAGAGCACATTCATAAGGCTGATTTAGAATACTTGGTGGTTGTGCCTCATCAGTTACCCTCTTTCTGTCCAGGCCTCTTATTCTGACTTAGTGGAAAATAAGGTTGTTATAGCAATGGCTCCATTTGTCCTGTGGGCAAGAAACTCAGGGGGAGAATTAGTCAATTCTTCCTGGACATTCGAGAGCTTCTGGGTGGAGGGAAGACAGCGAAGCAGAAACAAACAGAAATCCTAGAGAGGCAGTCATCTGAGCATTCGTCAGAGGGGTAATCCTAGGATCCACCCTCAGGAGCCGTGAAAGGCCCATTGATCTGGCTGCGGCAGGGAGTGGCCCTGAGCTGGTGACATCTTAGGCGAGGAAAGGCACAGATGTCTGTGCTGGCTGTGATAAGAGGCTTCTCAGGAAATCTGAGTCACCTCGGGCTGGCTCTTCGATGCATAGAGGCCCCGCAAGCACCACGGCCTGGAGGCAAAGCTTCCTGCTAGCCCTGGGACCCTGGGACTTTGCATTTCCTGTTGGTGTCCTTTGACCTGGGCAGCCACCACCCCTGGGAAGTTTTCCAACACCCTTACCCATGCGTTTTGAACCTGGTGTTCACAGCTCTTTGTCTCTACTCATCTCGCTTTTGTTTCCTCTGGAACGTTCCAAGCCCCCTGCATCACCCCATGCCAGGAATCTGACATCCCAGGGTGGAAGCCGGTTTCACGTTACTCACCCCACCCTGTGATTTCCTGATGGAGGATCCGGAGACCTGAACTCTGGTCCAGGTCTACAGACGACTCATAATCATGGTTGAGGCCCCTTTCTAGGCCTTACTGTTCTCATACTCCTAACTGGGGATGGGGGCAGGATGGGAAACTTTTGGAGAAACAGATGTTTTAAAACTGGAATGATGCTACATGTTTATTTGCTACTACCTGCTGGCTGCTGCCTGTCATTTCATCATTACATAGAAAAGAAATGCTCCAACCTTTTCTCATGCATTTACTCCTTGGTATAAGGGAAGGATCCAAGAGATTTCTTATGGAAGCAAAAATAGAAGTAAATTATGCAAAGGCACTGGTTCCCTTCAGGAGCTGGAGTAAGACTAGTGAGAATTGTGGGAAGGGAAGAAGCACAGAGAGAAGATTCCACTTCACGCATATTTTTTAGGGTTTGGCCTAAATAAAAGGACTTTCAGAGATTATAAGAGAATATTTGTGTTTAAAAAAAAACACTTTAGATAAATGTAACAGAGTTAATTGAGCAAAAAAATATTCAAGAATAAGACAGACTCAGGCCCCCGCAGTGACTCTGGCGCATGGTCAGAGAGGATTTATAGACAGAAAAAGAAAGTGACCTACAGAAAATGGAAGTGAGGTACAGAAACAGCTGGGCTGCTTACAGCTCTGTGTTTGCTTGATTTGAACACATTTTGGGCAGTTGATCGCCTGTGATTGGCCGACGCTCAGCTGCTCTGATCGGCTGACACTGGGCTACTTGCTACAAGCCTCCGTTACAATCTCTGTACACATTCCAGTAAGGTTACCATCTGCACAGCGGAACGTTTAGGTGGAACTTAAAATATGTAAGGAGGCAGCTTGGGCTAAACTTGTTAACATTTGCTAGAGAGAAAAAAAAAAAGCATCTGGGAGTCAACCAATCCATCTTTGATTTCTCAACTATGGAGACCACCACCTTGAGCATCTTCTCTAAGGTCCTGTAACCAGGAGTAATGCCTGGCATCTTGACTTTACAGTCCATGACATTGGACAAGCCTCTCAACCTCTCAGGTCTCTATTTCCTCAATCGTCAAAGAAGGATGACGGTAGGATTGTGGGGAATTAATGAGTATATTTACTCAACTTTGAGACAGTAGGTGTGCAATAGATGTTATCATCATCATCATCATCATAATCCCGCTATCGCTACAGCTGCTGTTCCTGCCACCCAGGTCTCCCAGCAGCAGATCGTCCCCTAGAACCACACCCAAACCATCCTCCTAACCAATGCTGTACATCCTTCAGTAAAACTTTTCAAAAATGGACACAAAATAAAACAGTTCTTAAATGAGCCTACTTCTATTTTTCACATCCCCATTTCCCTAAGACATACCTGTGCTCCACATGGAAAACCATCAATTACAATCCTGCTCCTTCTGGGGCAGGGCAATGGGGAGTCACCCAAAGGAGAAGCGATGTTCAAGCCCCCCACAGAAGGACCTCCAAACTCCCAAAGAGAGATGGACGTGAACGTGGGTGGAGTCCTGGGCTGATCAGACAGCAAGCAGGGCTCAAGGGACGTGAAGACAGGTGTGTTCTTGGAGATTTGTCACAGGAAGGAGCAGACTACCTCCTCCCTGACCCCCAGTCCAAGCCTGGTTCTAGGTTAGAAGCGAATCAGCTGGAAGAGGAGCAGCTGCTGACCAGAAAGCACAGCCTTGTGCCCTCCCAGAGAGCAAGGCATGGCGTGCACAGCCTGCCCCAGGCTGCTGCCAGGGCCACCGCGGGGGGTCAGCTTCCATTGCTGAGCTCTGCTACGCCCTGGGAGCACCAGTCTCTGTCAAAAGAATGGATTTGTGCAGCTAAACCCCACAGGGGCTGGCCATTGTGGACCTGTCTGTCTGCATTTCAACTCTGGGCTTCACTCTTTGGTGAAAGTGAATCTCCAGTGGCACAGGCAGCCAGAACAGAAACGCCACACAGTCTCACCGTCATGCCAAGAGCTTCGTCTGCTTTGGGACAGAGCCCTGTGCTGGGAGCATTGGGGAGACTCACAGGGATCCGGAAACCTGCTGCTGCCCTCAGGGAGCCTGCTGTGTAGCCTGGAGAAGGAACTCATAGGCATTTGCAATACTGTCTATCTTGGAGTCTGTCATCCTCGTCGAAATTAATGTTAACAGCATTAACTGAGCCTTTCTTACATGGGTGTGGAAACCACCAATATTCCTGGTATTAGGAGGTGGGCCTACGGGAGGTCATTAGGTCGTGAGGCTGGAGCCTGACGAAGGGGATTAGTGCCCTTACAAGGGGATGAAGAGACCAGAGCAAGTGGCTTGCTCAGTCCCCTTCTCTCCCTCTCTCCCTCTCTCTCCTACCCTCCTTCTCTCTCTCTCCCACTCCTCCCTTTCTCCCTCACCCACCCCCTCTCTTCCTCTTTTTCTTCCTCTCTCCCTCCCTCTCTCTCCCCCTCTCCCTCTCTCTCTCCCTGTCTCCCTCCCCCTCTTCCTCTTTTCCTTTCTGTTTATCCCTCCCTCACTCTCTCTCTCCCTCCCTCCCTTCCTTTCTCGCTCCCTCCTCTCTCCTTTCCTCTCTCTCTCCCTCTCTCTCCCCTTCTCTTTCCCCCCTCTCTCTCTCCCTCCCTCCCTCCCTTCCTCACTCCCTCCTCTCTCTCTCCCTCCTCTCTCTCCCTCCTTTTCTCTCTCTCTCTCCCCCTGCAGATGCCTGGCCATCTGCAAGCCAGGCAGAGGGTCTTCACCAGACATAGATCTCTACCTTCCCATCTTTCAGAACTGCAAGAAACGAATGTCTGTTGTTTAAGCCACACAGTCTATGGCATCCTGTTACAGGAGCCCACACCGGGCAAAATAGTGCTATCCAAAGAAAAGGTAACAAGTCCAATTATTCACTACATTTTCACATATTTGAAAGGTGGATGCAAACAGTGTGTTCCCAGTAGTTCTTTTCTTTTATTTCTTTTCTGGTTTTTTTTTTTTTTTTTTTTTGGAGACTGAGTCTCGCTCTGATGCCCAGGCTGGAGTGCGGTGGCACAATCTCGGCTTACTGCAAGCTCTGCCTCCTGGGTTCATGCCATTCTCCTGCCTCAGCCTCCCGAGTAGCTGGGACTACGGGGGCCCGCCACCACACCTGGGTAATTTTTTTGTATTTTTAGTAGAGAGTGTGAACCAGGATGGTCTTGATCTCCTGACCTCGTGATCTGCCCGCCTTGGTCTCCTAAAGTACTGGGATTACAGGCGTGAGCCACCGCGCCCGGCTGTTCCCAGTAGTTCTTACAAGCTAACTTGTTCAACCTAAAGCCTCGGCACAAGTTACAGGAACTGCATTATTATTCACCTTGGCCAGCATTCATCTGATAAGGTATAATTTCTCAATCACCATTTTCTCCTGATTTGCATGTTATTGCTTATATTATTTAAATTTTCTTTTGTTATTATTAGTGTTGTCTCATGGGATAGCCTCAGATCACAAAATGAATGGGTTTAAAAATGTTTTATTTTAAACATCACTAAAAAATAGTGATGAAAGCAGTGACAGAGTATATACTCAGAATACTACAATAAATATAATAGAAATAAAGGCTACATATTAGAATAACATAACAATCATTACGGTACATATGACTTCCATGGGAACAGAAACTGAGAACTTATGTGTCTTGGAATTTCCTACATACTGCCAAAAAAATTTTATAGGAATGGGCCAGGTAAGGTGGCTCACACCTGTAATCCCAGCACTTTGGGAGACTGAGGTGGGCGGATCACAAGGTCAGGAGATCAAGACCATCCTGGCTAACACGGTGAAACCCCGTCTCTACTAAAAATACAAAAAATTAGCCGGGCGTGGTGGCAGGCACCTGTAATCTCAGCTACATGGGAGGCTGAGGCAGGAGAATGGCATGAACCTGGGAGGCAGAGCTTTCAGTGAGAGGAGATCGTGCCACTGCCCTCCAGCCTGGACGACAGAGCAAGACTCTGTCTCAAAAAAATAAAATAAAAAATTATATAGGAATTATGACAATTTATCTCTTATGATTGAATATCATTAGAACAATGATCCACTCCTATCTCCAGTGGATTGTTAGTTTAAACATTCCATTAAATAACTCCCTGGGAAGTCAATTATTTTTCTGTAGAACAGGTGCAAAATAATACCAGGAAAAAAGCTCGTTACTTTGGTCACTGAAAGAAGAGACCAAAGTATAGACACATCTTCTAAATTATACCCAAGTGGCAAAAACAGTTCACACTTGTTTCTAAAATGCCAGAAAAAGAGACTCCATGATAAATGTTGAGCTTAGCATACAGCAGGTGGCTTTTACTCTAATTTATTAGCAGGCAAATTCCTTTATCAGATGATATTGTTGGACACTATAATATCAGTATAAGAGCACTTACTACTGACAGTGACCGCAGATGTTTTCATCTGTAATTTGTCTAAGCCCGTGCTTCTCAACAGGGGTCAATTTTGCCCCCCTGGGGACATTTGGCTAAATCTAGAAATATTTTTCATTGTTATAGCTGAAGAGGAAGAGGGACAAGAGAAGTGCTGCTGGTGTCTGTGTGTCAAAGCCAGGAAATCTGCTAAAATCCTACAGTGAAAAAGCCAACCGCCACAAAGAATTTTCTGACCCCAAATGTCAGTGGTGCTGAAGTTGAGAAACTCTGATCTCAATCACAAATACACAGAATATGAATCAGCTGTATGAGGAAAGATGGGGGTTGAAGGAGAGGAGGAGGGAAAATGATAAACAAAGGGCTTGAAGACTTTTTGTTCTTTTAAAATTGATGCTGTAGAAGAAGAGATGTTGTTGTAGCTAAGATAATGATTACTGCCTGATTCATGAAGCTCAGAAGGCATCTTGCCCTCCATATGATGAAGAGCCAGATATTGGTGCAGCCTGCTTGAATAGCAGAGGTCAGGTCAACAACGACTGTTGAAATAAATCACGAAAACCGGTAATACGGTCACATTGTGATCACTGAAAGTTCATCTTTTAAATTTCTCTTGTGAAGAAATGAGCCCAAGTTCACGATTCTCCTTTCCCACTCTGAAGAATGCAGTTACTCAAAGGGAAAAGTACTTACTTTTTGGGGTTTTGAAAAGAGAACTCAAGTTCAATTTTTTTCTTGATTAAAGTTATGTCAGGAAAGGCCATTTTTACCATTTCAAGATAGCTTAACGTGGGTGATATATCACACTGATATTTTATTTTATTTTTTGAGACAGAGTCTCACTCTGTCCCCCAGGCTGGAGTGCAGTGGAGCCATCTTGGCTCACTGAAAGCTCCGCCTCCCAGGTTCACGCCAGTCTCCTGCCTCAGCCTCCTGAGTAGCTGGGACCACAGGCGCCCGCCACCGCGCCCGGCTGATTTTTTGTATTTTTAGTACAGACGGGGTTTCACCATGGTCTCGATCTCCTGACCTTGTGATCTGCCCGCCTCGGCCTCCCAAAGTGCTGGGATTACAGGCGTGAGCCACTGCACCCGGCCCACACTGATATTTTGAAGATGGATTTTTCAAGGCAAAAGCAACATTCCCACTGGGAGGGAATGGACTTCAGAGTGGGCTTGCTGCCATCTGGGGACTCTCTTATCCACCTCCCAACCTCGTGCTTTGGAGTTAACCCTGTGAGAGAGGGCAGTGGGCGGGGGCCTTCTAACAAAGCTGAACTGTGTTAAAATAATTAATTGGGAGGCTCAGGCAGCTGCAGCATCTTAGGTTCCTAATTAAGCAAATCAGAACCCAACTGAATGCAAGCAGTGAAACAAAATGTAAGCCTAACCAATCAGAAACAGCCAACTAACCTCTATCTAGGGACTCTCCACTTTAACAAACCAAATATTTTCTTCGTCTTGCTTTCTTGAACACTCTATGAAAAGTTCTCCTGAAGCCCCTGCTGTGCTGGTGCTGCCCAGTTCATGAACTGCTGAATGCTCACATAACTCTGTTAACATTTTAACGTGCCTGAGTTTATCTTTTAACAAGTGTTTTGCTTCCCTTTCATCTTTCTCTCCTCCATAAGAAACTTCTAATCTCAAGTGAGAATATTTCCACCCCACAATGGGAAAGAGGCCAGCCACCAGGAGAGTGGAGCAGACAATCCTGCATGGGGTACCCAGGCTTCTGAGCCTGAAGTAACCTCATAGAGTCCCACACATCCTTCAGGGTTAGGGAGCAGCCACGTGTTTGTTCTCCCATGTAGCACAGAGGGGAGCAGGGATGGAGCTGAGAGCCAGCGGACCTGATGTGCGAGGGCCAGGATGCCAAAGCAGACACAGTGGGGACCACATGACTCAAGACCAGATAGGGATAAGGACACATCACTGGGTACATGCGGAGACTTATTACATCCCTATGACTGACGTCTCTCACCACTACCCCACTCCACCCCTGCCCCAGTGTTAGATAATAGGTGTCTGAACTCAGATACCTTTCCTGAAGGACACTGGGAGGTGGAAGAATTCTAGACTTAAACTTAAGAAAGAAACACAGAAAAGTATTGAAGTGGCTGACTGCTCAATTGGTAAGACTGTGTTTTCTGGTATCAGGTGAAACTGAACCTCAGGATTGAGACTCTAGTCTCTAGCAATGATAGCAATACTATATTGATTATAATAAACAAAGCTTCCTTTCTTGCAAAGCCAAGTTACAGGGCTTGAAAATGGGAGCCCACGCCCACCCACCCTACACATCAAATTTGTGCAGAAATGTAGAGGCTGAAAATAAAATGTGGATTTTTATTCTATAGATGGTGCAAAGCTCGAGTGAATACTTACCCTGGAGTCACCAACATCAGATAATTAAAAACCAAAACCTGAGGATGGTTATTTTTGCCTTGGCTTTCATTCTAACTACCATACAAGCATGTGCTCAGTGACTATGCAAGAAGTGCTTTGGCCTCAGAGACTTTTGGAGAGCACTGAGAACAAACATCTGTAACTTAGAACATTTCCTTGGAACAGATCCTTTGGGCGTTGGGGTCTTCAGAAGCACCAGAATTTCCTTTACAAAAACCAGAGTAAAGGCAGGAACTGGAAAAAGGAGGTGGTTAAAAGAAGATGGAGTTCTAAGAAGCCTGTGGATCCTTTTCAATAGAAGAAAATAAGCAGTTTCAGACAAGTTCTATCTTGAAATTTCCATGCAGATGCAAGTTCCCAGAAAGCAGCAAGTTAATTCCAACAAGTGATAGCTATAGTCAAAGCAAGTCCTTTTCTACTGGCAAGCGGGACAGGGCGTAACTACACAATTCCAATCATTTTTAGAGCCATCCTTTAAAGCTTACCCCAAAATTAAGCACACACCCCACTCACAGAAATCAACTACAGAGCTCATCAAATGTTAGAACTGAGAAGTGCTTCCAAAATTATCCAGTCTAGGGACCTCATTCTGCAGATAAGGACTCAGACATCCAAAGACAATGTGCCCCACCCATTGTTACCAAGTTAATTCGAACTGAAAATAAAACTCTGGTCTTCTAATTCCTAGTGCAGACCACTTTTATCCATTGTTATTATTCTTAAAAAAAAAAAAAAAGAGGGTGGCGCTGTTTGTTTTTCCAGTACTGACTTTCTCCAATATGACAGCAAGGAAATAAAACATAACAGTGTGAGTTGGAAGGTGGTAAGTGGACAAGAGGCTTCAGGTGGGCACTGGCCCCCGAGTGAAGAATTAAGTTGGTGGTTCCAATAGTCTGGAGCAGTGGTTTCCAAATGTTTTGATCACAAGCCATTAAAAAGTTTGAGCATTAAACTTTTTAATGGCATGTGATCAAAAAACTTGGAAATCACTATATGTATATATAAACATACGTGTGTGTGTATATATACATATAGAGAGAGAGAGAGAGAAAGAAACATAGCCAAAGATAGGGAATTTTAAAAGATGATATTTTTAAAATAATTTTTTTTTTTTTTTTTTTGAGATGGAGTCTCACTCCGTTGCCCAGGCTGGAGTGCAGTGGTGCAATCTTGGCTCACTGCAAGCTCCGCCTCCCAGGTTCACGCCATTCTCCTGCCTCAGCCTCCCGAGTAGCTGGGACTACAGGTGTCTGCCACCATGCCCGGCTAATTTTTTGTATTTTTAGTAGAGACGGGGTTTCACCGTGTTAGCCAGGATGGTCTCGATCTCCTGACCTCGTGATCCGCCTGCCTCAGACTCCCAAAGTTCTGGGATTACAGGCGTGAGCCACTGCACCCAGCATTTAAAATAAATTTTAATAGATGGTGACATGGTACAGGTGAATCACTATAGCAAATTCATCTCCCAAATTTCGGTGGCTTGACAGAATAAAGTTTCTTTCTCATGTTGGGGATGGTAGAGAGGGCGTTGGCCCCTTGCATTCATTTGAGGATGCAGAGTCTTTACATCTCATGGCTCTTTCATCCTCTAAGGCCTTGGAATCCTCTTCTTTTAACCAAAGAATGGAGAAAGAGAGGAAGACTTGAGGCCTGCATGATGCAAGGGGACTTAAGACCTAGACCTGGAAGGGGCAACATTATGGCATCATGGCTGCCCTGACTCCACTCCTGCAAAGGCAGTCATGTGGTCCCAGCAAGGGAGGCTGGGAAACGTAGTCTAGCTCGTGCTTGGGAGAAAAAGGCAATGAAGTTTAGTGAATACATAGCAAACTCGGACACAGAAATTCAAGTCTCCCCATATCCCAGAAAAGTTTTTGAGCATCCTGCAAGGTTTCCCATTTGGAAACTATTAGCCTGGAAGACTAGGCATAGACTGACCCTGTCAGCCTCTATTCCTCTCCCACAGAGAAGGACTCCCTGAGGAGAGCCAGATTTAGGACTAGACGGGAAGATGTTAATAATGGCTAGCATTACTGACAATTTACCCTGCATCCAGCACGAGCTAAGCAGTTTACACACATTAACTCATTAAATCCAACAAAAACTCAGTGATGTAGATGCTATTAGTATCCCCATTTTCCAGATGAGGAAATGAACTGAAGCCCACAGAGACTGAGTAACCTGCCCCAAATCACACAGTGTCAGATATGGAATTTGATGTCCATCACTGGCTCCAGAGTCTGTGCTGTTCGTCACTACCTTGTGCTGGGCCTAGAGGGAAAATGGGAGATAACTCCCAGCTCTGCAGGCTTTCCACACCGGGTCAAGACAGGACAGAAGGGCAGCAGGCTGGGGCTGAGTGAGGCTGTACAGGGAAAGCAGAGGCAGACAGGATAGGAGGGTGGGCACAAGGTAAAAGGGAGTGAAGAAAAATGAGCTTGCAGAGTCAAGCTATTGGAGCTCAGCCATGCCATTCAGGACGCAAGTGCTGCACGGAGGACTCAGAGACCCCAGGCAGTGCCCAATGCCCTGAGGAGCCCCTTTCACGCTGGTCCCTGTCCTTGATTAAACTTGGAATGACAACTGGGAAGAAGTCAGCCCCACAGAGATGGCCATGGCCTGCCCACATCCCAACTGCTCCCAGAGCTCATGCCTGTTTCATCCCAGGACAAGCTCAGCTACTCGCCTGCCCTGGCAACAGGTTCCGAGTGTCACCAGCACTGCAACAGCCCCTGTGGTGTGCTGGGTCCTCCAGGCTCACTCTGGCCCTTCTGATGCCCTAGTGCCTTGGGCTGCCTTCTAAGGAGTCCACCTGTCCTGGTCTCCACGCCAAATGGACCTAATTTACTCAGTTAGAAAAACTCTCAATGGGTGGCTCCAGGGCACTGTCCCCACTGTCACCGCATCATATTCTAAGCCAGTGGGTGAACAACCTCGGTTCTGGCTCCCCTTTGAACATGACCAGAGTCTGTCCATGGGCAAGAAAACAGACTCTGTCAGATCATGTGTTCTTGTGGTCGCTCCTGCCATAACTCAGACCTCCAGCAAATCACTCAGTGCCTCAGTTTCCCCACAGTAAAAGTAGCTCAGAAATGTACGACTCCAGCCCCCAAGGAAATTCTGGGTAGTTCTGTGTGTCTTCAACACTGCTGAGTCTTTTTTCCAGACAAATCTTCCTCCCTGACAAATCTTCCGCTAGGATATGTGGGGTTATAAAATGCCCTCAGAGATGCAGGTGCCCCAGGGGTCTCCTTTAACACATGAAAAGCCAGTCTCTGCCACATGCCAGGATGCCTGTGAACATCGCAGAGGCCACCCTAACCCTGTCACAGACCTTCCCTGCTCTGATGGCTATTAATTCTCCTGAGAAAAACCTCTGCTGGTCGGAGCCCACATTTCATTCAGGGATCCAACCTGGGCTATTGTCCCAGCTCCAGGAAAGAAGCAGCTGCATGCCTTCGCTGCTTCTATTCTGATTTTTTTTTCTTTTTTTTTTTTTTTGAGATGGAATCTCGCTCTGTCGCCCAGGCTGGAGTGCAGTGGCGCAATCTTGGTTCACTGCAACCTCCACCTCCTGGTTTCAAGCGATTCTCCTGCCTCAGCCTCCCGAGTAGCTGGGACGACAGGTGCACGCTACCACGATCGGCTAATTTTTGTATTTTTAGTAGAGATGGGGTTTCACCATATTGGTCAGGCTGGTCTCAAACTCCTGACCTCGTGATTTGCCCGCCCAGGCCTCCCAAAGTGCTGGGATTACAGGCGTGAGCCACCACACCCGGCCCAGTGTGATTTTTTAAAAACTGTCCTACATATCAACCCAGCACCTTACCACCTGTTTCAACCAATTTGTACTGGATGTGGTGGGCAGAAAGTGTTAAGCTGTGTGGTATATTATGAAATATGACCAGCCCACCCTGGAACACTTTGCAAGGCTCTATCACCCCCACATCCTACTTAACCCTTATAACTATCCCAGGAGAGCGCACTCCCCCCAACATTGTAGAGACAACAGAACTGCTGCACAAAAAACAGAACATAAGCAACTTGGTCAAGCTCACTGAAACAACTGGGATTCGAACTGGGAGTCAGGACTTGCCTGACTCCAAATCCCAGCTATTAACACCTCACTCTGCTTCATCCAGAGGAGAGAAAAATTACATAAGCCAAGGAGAGGTAGGTTACATGGAAAGAAAATAAAGAGGGGAAGTGAGTGATCTCAGCCATGGAAGGTTTGACAATTCAGGCCACGCATGCAATGCTTATTATTATGGTAGACTTGCTATTTGACCTCTTTGAACTTGTGAGATCACTTTTATTCTATAATTTACTTATTCATTCTTCCACTAAGAATTTGCTGAAAAATTACCATGTGTGAAAATGTCTTGTAAACTCTTTTTTTTTTTATCCCAAGACAGAGTCTTGCTCTGTCGCCCAGAGCTGGAGTGCAATGGCATGATCTCGGCTCACTGCAACCTACGCCTCCCAGGTTCAAGCAATTCTCCTGCCTCAGCCTCCCGAGTAGCTGGGATTACAGGCGTGCACCACCACACCAGGCTAATCTTTGTATTTTTATTAGAGACAGGGTTTCGCCATGTTGGCCAGGCTGGACTCAGACTCCTGACTTCATGATCCACCCACTTCAGCCTCCAAGAGTGCTGGGATTACAGGCGTGAGCCACCGCATCGGGCCAAAATTATTAATTTTTTAAACCTTGTGAGAGATGCAAAAGACTTCTGCCCTTAAGGAATTTATAACTTGTTGAACCTAGAATATGTATTTCCCTTCTATTTCTTAGAACAAAAATCAAGCATCCTCTAATAACAGTGGGAAGGTACAGGATGTAGCTAAAGCATTTCTGCCAGGGTTTTCCCACTGTCCCTTCCTATTCACCCCCGTCCCTTCCCGTTGACTCATTTCAACTTGGGATTCACTATGACCACTAGATCCTTTTCCTCTCTATTTCTCTTGAAGTTCATTCTACCACTTGGACATTATTTAATCCCATATTCACAATGCCTACCTCCTCAATCTTTAATCGACTTGGTGAGCTATTAACAAGAGTTCTATTTCACTCAACGACTCACGGAGGAAAGAAGAGAACCTCACATTTGTGGGACTGGCCTCAGTATTCACTCAGGAGCTGTAGTACTAATAGCCACTCCTCAGAGAGTCCTTGGGGAAAGTGAGGCATAACAGAGAGGCTAACTGCAGTGAGTGGGCTGAGACTGGCCTGGTTGCTCTGAGCCTTTTCTGCCACTCACTTCTATCAGAAGACTGCCTTTAGGAGCAACGGAGTTTAATGAAGCTGTCCACAGTGAGGCAGCCAGCGGTAGTGGGATTGAAGTGGAAATCATGTGAGTTAGGTGAAAAAGTAGAAACTGGCCTGGTTCAGGGAGCTGCCACCCAGCTAGAGAACAGGTGTGACCTGTCAGTGGGCAGAGCTGCACAAGGCCAGATCCTCTCCCTCCTTAGTCACGAAGGCGCCCCCTGGCTCCAAGAGGAGGAGGGAGAACCAGATCTCATTCCCCAGGCCTGAGAGGGGTCACCACGGAGGCACAGCCCGGGAAGGAGCTCACAGGCCTCATCACCCGCCCCCGCAATCTCTCTCCATGTCCTTCCCGCCGTGACCTCCTTCAACGGTGTAATCACTCGGCCTGTTAGACACTAAGTGGTAAAATTGGTCAACCTATAAAACCACTTGTCATTACGAAGGCCCAGAAAAAGATAAAAGATGAAATTAAATGGGGGAGAGGGGCACAAGAGGGTGATTGCAAAAAAACACAGATAATTTCTGGAACTGGATCTGTTAAGCCTTACCCATTAGTCTCCGCCCTCGGAAGTAAGAGCCTGTCATTCTGTAAAGGGACACAGCCACACGGAGAGGGGAGGGTAGAGGCCTCCACCCCTTCCCTCTTCGTCCCGCCTAGGAGGGACCGTGGTGCCAGTAACAGAGGGACTGGCTGGCCCGGAGCCTTGGGGATCCCCTCCTTTGTCTGGAACCCTCTGGCTCACCGCATCCTTCCTTGGGGCCGCACGGCCCTGCCCCACAGAGCAGGCGTGCTGGGGGCTGCTCGGCCAATGCAGGAAAGCGAACGCTTGCGGGGACCGCGCTGCTGCCTCTCCTCCGCCCTTTCCCCTTGGTTTTTCAAGTTCCTTGTTCTCTCTCGCTCCTCTCTCTCTCTCCTCTCTCTCTCTCTCT
>NW_012113697.1:210563-226923 GCF_000951035.1 Colobus angolensis palliatus | reverse complement strand
TCTCTCTCTCTCTCTCTCTCTCGCTCTCCTCTCTCTCTCTCTCTCTCCCCCCGCCAAAAGGAGCTTCAGATTTGTGGGTTGTTTTTAATGCATTCCAGATGCCAGAAGAAATTTTGGCTCGGACTCACCAGTTCCTCTGCAATTGGGACTCCCCCCACCTCCCCTCCCGGCCCAAAAGCCGCAGGGAGAGAAATAGGCGGGCGGGCGCCATCTGTTGGCAGCTGCCTGGAGCCGCACGAAAAGGTGGAGGACTAAGGCGGGGCGCAGGCTTCCGGTAAAGAGCCGGATCAGTGATCCTCGTGAAAGAATTAATGTCTGCTTGATGAAACATCCTCCAGGGATGGCCGGAGCAGCGGCTCACGCCTGTGATCCCAGTGCTTTGGAAGGCGGAAGCGGGAGGATCTCTTGAGCTCAAGAGTTTCAGACTAGCCTGGGCAATGTGGCGAGACCCCGTCTCTACAAAAACTAAAATAAAAATAAATTAACCAGGTGTAGTGGCACACCTGTGGTCCCAGCCACTTGAGAGGCCAAGATGGGAGGATCGCTTCAGCCCAGGAGGTTGAAGCTGCAGTGAGCTGTGACCACGCCACTGCACTCCAGCCTGGGCAACAGAGCAAGACCATGTTTCAAAAAAAGTCCTTGAGGCAAAAGGTGATATGCTTTAGAACCCCTCAGTCCTAGACATGAACAGTGAAGGGGGACTGAAGATTGTTGGAGCATGGTGCAGAACCCTCCTGGTCTCGTTTTGCTGCCTCATTATGTTCTATTTCAACTTTCCAAAATATTTACTGGCATTAGAATGTCGAAAAATTGGTGACATTAGAATGTGAAATTATTTGAAGGATGGATATTTTTGCATTCAGTTTCATGTTCACCAAAATAAGCTAGCAGAATATTCTGTGCAAGTTAATTTATAAGTATATGGTTTGGTGAAATCTAATATAGAGGAGAGGGAATTGTAAAGTAAATGAAGCTAGTGGAAATAAATAGTTGTTATGGTTAGGAAAAGGCCATCATAATGCTTTTCATGGCTAGCATGCAGGCCACCTAAGTTCTATCCCAAATAGAAGGAAGCTCTTGTAGGATGGTGAGTTATGGTAGAGTTCTAGGAGGAGTGGGTGTCAGCCTGTTGGAAGGGGGAAGGGAAGGGTTGGGAAGGGTGGAGGAAGTGAATGAAGTTCCAAAGCCAGGAAGCTAGGCACAACCCGGTGAGTAGTACCAGAACCTAAGGATGGTTTCTCAGGGATGCTCAGAAAAAAGAGCCCAGTCTCCTGAGAGCAACCGTGCAGCCCTGTCTCCACATTTTCCCCTGAACATGGTCCTGTCCACCAAATCAGGCCTGAGGATCCTGAAACACCTCCAGGCCCTGGGCCCTCACCCACGAGACAGCCCAGGAACCAGGGGTCTAGGCCTGAATCATGGGAAGCTCTGGTACTGGGCTTTATATTCCTGCATTTTCAACAGGAACAAGACTTCGTGATGTGTGAGTTTTCACTCCCTTTCTCCCTCCCTCTTCCTCTTAGAGCCACGTTTGTCTTTGCCAATTTGTCCCTGGGGTTTGGTGACACAGAGGCAGTGGCCAGAAAAGAGAGGCAAAATTGGAGTCCTGGTCATGGGGGTTTTGCTTCTGGACAAAGCTAAGATTCCCTTGGATATGAACATAAAAACAAGGAGTTGCTGGAAGAGAAGAGCTGCACTTCGGATGGGTTTATTAAGAGCTGAGAGCACGGAAGGTGGGGCAGCTTTGGAAATCAGCTGCAGTAGCGTAAAGGATACTGAGAATCATTTCAATAAAGACAAATTTTTTTTATAAGGGACAGGGTCTCATGCAGTGGCCCAGGCTGAAGTGCAGTGGGGCGATCACAGCTCACTGAAGCCACAACCTCTTGGGCTCAAGTTGGGACTACAGGCACGCATCACCATGCCCAGCTTGATCTCAAAACTCCTAGCCTCAAATGATCCTCTCTCCTCAGCCTCCCAAAGTGCTGAGATTACAGGTGTGAGCCACTGTTCCCCACGGAGGATGAGGTTTTATAAGGTGATTTCTGGTGCATCGAGAAGGTATTTTCCTCCCCTCCCTCTGACCTTTGGGGGCTTCTTGAGGGACCAAAAATTGGAAGGTACATTCCATTGATCTTCTGGAAGGAGAGGGTCCAATAAAATCGCTGTTTATTTGAGTCAGCATCATGCATAGCCCAGGCCACACGGACCCCCAGTTATATTCTGATTACACATTCAATGCATGTGTGTTCTCAGCACTGAAGAGGTAGTGGTAATGAAGGCAGCCCATGGAGCTATAGTCCTAGATGTTTTATTCCTTTAGTATTTAAAGGAAACCTATCCAGCAAAACAAAGGAGTCAAAAACAACAACAAAACCCTGCATGTCAGTTTTTAGAAAAAATCTGGACTATATATCTTTCCGAGATTCATGGAAATCTTTGATCCAAGGTGCTGTTGATGAGCCTGTGGGTGGGCTGGGAGTTTGCTGGTGGACCTGCAAGGCTGTGGAGCGCAAGTCAGTTCTCCCACCAGTCTCAGGCAGTGACGCCTAGTGGTTTAGAGTACAGCTTCTAGATCGAGACATTCCTGGGTTCAAATCCCAGCACTGTTGCTTACTGTTACTTCTTGTATAACTGAAGAAAGCCTTGGCTTTTGCAGATGCCGCCACCGCCGGGAGCCCCATACTGTCAGCCGTGGTCAACCCCACCATGTTCTTCAGCATTGTCGTCGACGGCGAGCCCTTGGGCTGCACCTCCTTTGAGCTGTTTGCAGACAAGTTTCCAAAGACAGCAGAAAACTTTCATGCTCTGAGCACTGGAGAGAAAGGATTTTGTTATAAGGGTTCCTGCTTTCATAGAATTATTACAGAGTTTATGTGTCAGGGCGGTGACTTCACACGTCATAATGGCACTGGTGCCAAGTCCATCTACAGGGAGAAATTTGATGACGAGGACTTCATCCTAAAGCATACAGGTCCTGGCATCCTATCCGTGGCAAATGCGGAACCCGATACAAACGGTTCCCAGTTTTTCATCTGCACTGACAAGACAGAGTGGTTGAATGGGAAGTGGGTGGTCTCTGGCAAGGTGAGAGAAGGCATGAATATTGTGGAGGCCATGGGGCACTTTGGGTCCAGGAACGGCAAGACCAGCAAAAAGAGTTGTCAGAGACCAGTTGTCCAGCTGACTGTGGACAACTCTAATAAGTTTCACTTGTGTTTTATCTTAACCACCAGACCATTCCTTCTGTAGCTCAGGGGAGCATCCTTCACCCCATTTGCTCGCACTATCCTGTCATCTTTGTGTTCTCGCTGCAGTTCCCTTTGGGTTCCATGTTTCCTTGTTCCTTTCCATGCCTATCTGGATTGCAGAGTTAAGTTTATTATTATGAAATAAAAATTAAATAACAAAAAAAAAGAAAGCCTTTATCTTCTTATGCCTCCCTCTTCTTATCTGTACAGTGGGGATAAAAATAGTACCACTCCTTTCGAGTTCATGTAAGGAGTAAATGAATGAGTAGGTGAAAGTGTTAGCACAGTGACTGCCTTATTGTAATGTTTATTAAGTGCTAGTTACTAGCCAGGCAAAGGGAACCATCTCTTGACATAGGCAGGCTCAGGACCTTTGTAAACACTTGTGGTCTGATCATTCAGTCAGATCAACCCAGAGGCCAAGCTGCACACGTATCTCATGGACTGATGGCATCCCTAGGAGGTACTCTTCTGCTGGGTTAAAGTCATCTCTCAGTTGGTGAGGAGTGGCTCCAATGACTTCCACCTGACCCTGGGGTACTCTGATTCTCTTGCCCACTTCCCTGTAACAGGCACCCCACTTGCCCCTCATTGCAGATGAGAAAGGAAAGAAAAACAGAGCTGGGCTGCTGTGGTCTTTGTTGTGTCCTCAAAGCCCTCTGGAAGGAATAGAGAGACATCACAGGCTGAGGCTCTCCACCCAGACCCCATGCAATTGCCAGGCCAAAATGGGCCAAGGTAGGCAGCATCCCGCTCAGGTCCTGCAGGTACACACACACCCTGCCCCAACCTGGCCAGGAGCGCCCCTCCTGTTTCTCAGGGAACTGGGGAGTCCCAACTTCCAGTCGTTCTTCCGTTGGGACTCACATGCCCTCGCTCCCCTCCCTGTGGCTTCGCTGGTGCTTCTCACCATACCCAAAGCTCCACCACCTTACTGAGTCATGCATTTACACTGTGCGGTGCTGCTCTGGGGCCAGGAAAATGACCCACTAATAGAGCTTACAAACAAGCACTGGCCAAGGTATGGTTGTCATGTTTAAAAACACTGCTGGGTATTTCTGGATCTACTTCTTGGTCTTGTCTCTTATCACTATTTCCTTCCCTGTGTTCCTCGTGCCTCTAACATGAAGGGTAATTTCACTGCAGCCCCAGCCTCTCCAGTGTCTAGACAGCACCTGGGGGCACTTGCCAGGCGGACAGACCCCGATGAGTCCCTGCACTGGGGACAGAAAATGTTCTGACTTCAATTGTTATTTATCTCATTTTTTAACTTCTATTTTGGGGTATGTTTTAGATTTACATAATGGCACAGTAATAGCTGTTTACATTAATAAATAAATACGCAGTTACTGAGGATGCATGAGCAAATGTGGAAGGGCACAATTTTAAAGATTTGGCGGCCAGTGTCCTGGCCCACAGCACCCGTCTGTCATTCTCTGATCTGGCTTCAGGGAGGTTTCCTGGCTATATCAGCTCCCAGGGTTGTTCTCCAGCCAGAGTAATAAGCACAACTTCTAACAGAGGGAAGCACCTGGCACCAACCAACCAATCAGAGGGATCTGGAGGCTCCGGGCTCAGCCCACATAAATCCCTCAGTTGCTGGACCAAGGGGAGATGGCAGGGGGACAGCCCAGGTGACAGGATGCACTTGGGAGGCCTGGAGCAGCTGCTGGTTACAACTAGTCAGGAAATACTTTAGAAAGTTGATAGCCAGGAGTGCTGAATATCAGCGCTGACCGCACCTTCCTTCCAAGTGGTGATTCCTACCACCTGCACCTTTGCCAGTTTCTTGGTGTTTGCTGATACAGATTCCTGAGAGTAAAATGCCCTTCCACCCTTCCTCTGCCTATTAGAATTCCATTCATCAGGCTAGGCACAGTTCACACCTGTAGTCCCAGCACTTTGGGAAGCCAAGGTGAGAGGATCGCTTAAGCCCAGGAGCCATGATTGTGCCACTGCACTCCAGCCTGAGCGACAGAGCAAGGGAAAAAAACCAGAAAAATCCATTCCTCCTTCAAGCTCTAGTTCAGATCGTCCCCTATAAGGGAGAACCCGCTGATGCTCCAGGTTAGAAGGAAGTGCTCCTTCCCTGGCTCACAGGCATGCTGTCACTTAGCTCTTACTGTGTTCTTGCCTCACCCTGAAGGCAGCCTGTAAGTTCCTTGAAGGGAGAAACTATTATATTTCAACAAACCTAAGATGCCATGGTTGTAAAATGCATCATTGTTTTATGTACCTCTAAGAAAGAAAAGAACCTGCCAATGGGCTATGAGTGGTAAGACATACCCTGATTTCGGAGACATTGACATGTTTTTAAAAACAGCAAAAGTGCTACTTAGAATGAATGACATGTGGTGGCCAGCTGGCCTGTGTCTCTGCATCGCCCATGTCTAGAATTGCGTTTGATTTGCAGCAAGCATTCAGGAAATGTTTCTGTTTGCTTTTTTCGGGGTTCTAGTGAGGAGTTCCAGAGGAGGAAGTAGAGAGGAGAGCTGGGCTGGAGGAAGATGATGGTGAGGCCTGAGGGACTAAGACTTGAGCTAACAAACAAATCAACAAGAAAAAAGCAAACAACCACATAAAAAGTGGGCAAAGGACACAAACAGACACTTATCAAGACAAGACGTACAAGCAGCCAATAAACATGAGAAAATGCTCAGTATCATTAATTATCAAAGAGATGTAAGTCAAAACCAGTGAGATACCGTCCCACACTAGTCAGAATGGCTACTATTAAGTCAAAAAATACCAGATGTTGGCCAGTCTATGGAGAAAAGGGAATGCTTATACACGACTGGTGAGAACAGCTGGCTAAGAGCCCAGTCACCTTAGTCATAGTTTCAACTCTGCAATGGCCTGTATGTCACCAAAAAGCCACTAATTCCTCTAAGATTCCCCATATTAAATGAGACAATAGGATAAGAATAACTACCATTTACCAAGTTCCAGCAACATGTCAATGCTTTTATACATATCCATGTATTTTCTTAAAAAAACAGAAAAGCAGTATCACTGGCCCTTTTTATTTTTAAAAAGATAATGGGGCCAGGTGCAGTGGCTTATGCCTGTAATCCCAGCACTTTGGGAGACCAAGGTGGGCAGATCACGAGGTCAAGAGTTCAAGACCAGCCTGGCCAACATGGTGAAACTCCATCTCTACTAAAAATACAAAAATTAGACCAGGCACGGTGACTCACGCCTGTAATCCCAGCACTTTAGGAGGCCGAGGCGGGCAGATCACGAGGTCAGGAGATCGAGACCATCCTGGCTAACATGGTGAAAAAAATTAGCCGGGCAAGGTGGCGGGCGCCTGTAGTCCCAGCTACTAGGGAGGCTGAGGCAGGAGAATGGCATGAACCTGGGAGGCGGAGCTTGCAGTGAGCTGAGATCACGCCATTGCACTCCAGCCTGGGTGAAAGAACGAGACTCCGTCTCAAAGAAAAATAATAATAATAAAAATACAAAAATTAACTGGACATGGTGGCAGGCGCCTGTAATCCCAGCTACTTGGAAGGCAGAGGCAGGAGAACCATTTGAACCTGGGAGGCAGAGGTTGCAGTGAGCTGAGATCACACCATTGCACTCCAGCCTGGGTGACAGGGCAAGATTCCATCTCAAAAAAAAAAAAAAAAGAAAGATAATGGAAGAGGCAGCCACCCACAGGTCATGGGATCTTGGACAAGCCCCTTCCTGCATTTCATAGCTAAGGAAACAGGATCATAAATGTTAATCACAGGTACCCACAGTAGAGAGGTTTTATGAAAATAAAATACAAGACCAAATTCAAAGAGCTTTAAAAACCACAGAGCCAGACAAATGTGAGAGGTTATTATGAGCAAACAATGACATTACAGAAGTGAAAGTGCTCAGTGCCATCAAGAACAAGGGCTCTATTTCACTCCTATGTGTCACCATAATAAAGACAGAGTCCCTGATCTCAAAGGCATAAATTTTGCCCCACTGGAAGCCTTCGGAAAATGTTAAAAATTGTAATTCATTAATAGAGCAGCATCCTAAAAGTTCCTGCCATTTCCAGGAATCCAAACAACTGGTTTTAGGTCCTAAAGAATTAGAATCATTAAGAAATTTAAAGTACTAATAGAGTTTTTGGTAGTCCTACAAGTTTAGGTTTCTGCATGGTTAAAAAACTGAAAGACAGATAATTTTTTAATTGGTTCCATTTTCCCAGTTCTTTTTGTTCTAATCCAAGAATTGTTCCAGTCCATATGCTTCCTTCAATCAAAATGTCCCCAAGTTTATGGAATGGGCTTCCCTTGTCCCCACTTAATGGCTCAAGAATACCACTGTTATATTCTTTTTTTCCTTTCAATTTTGTTTTGTGACTCTGGAAAAATACTGGATACTTTCAATATCTAATATGATATGATCTCATGATAGTTTCATATTATTTTCAATATCTACTATGTAAAATTAAGTAACCTGATATTTTTAATGTTTACTAGCAGACAAATTAATTACAGAAGTGCCAGGAAGACTCAGGGAATTGGAAATTAGGGTTTAATTAGTGGTTGCTTAGAACAGCTCTTCTCAAAAATCACCTGGACAACTTGCTGAAACGCAGGCTGCTGGGTCTCATCTCCCCAGTTGCTGAGTCAGTAGATCCAGGTGGGACAGCATGATTTGCACTTTTAATAACTTTTAATAACTCCCAGGGAATGGTGAAGGCTGCTTGTCCTGGGACCACACTTGAGAACCACTTATTTACATGGTTATTGGAAGAGCCAAGAAAGACAAACCACAGAAGCCTTCTCTTCTGTCTTTCTTGGGATGTGGGTTGCTCTGTTGTTGAAGTGGATGGGGTTAGGAAGTGACTGGGAGAGACACTGTAAGCCAGGATGACAGGTTTCATTTTTAAAATCTTTTGCCAGAGTTTCCTTCTTTAATCCAGGCTTTATCTCATGAGCAAGAAACCTGGCAAGACCAAGTTCTAACTCTCTCTATATCACCCTGGGATTCCAAAAGGACCTTTCATAAGAAGAAACAAAGGGGGCCTGGCACGGTGGCTCAGGCCTGTAATCCCAGCACTTTGGGAGGCCGAGGTGGGCGGATCACGAGGTCAGGAGACCGAGACCCTCCTGGCTAACACAGTGAAACCCCATCTCTACTATCTGGTGGCATCCAGCCCCCAAGTGGAAAGCAATCTCTGTTGCTACATTCCCCAAACTACTAGAAGCCATGCTCTCTGCTTTGCATATTGCTGGCTGCACGAACATCATATATATACATATTATACATATATGTACATACATATATATACATATGTGTATATATATATGTGAATTTTCACTAGCCCATAGAAGATCATTGATATATCTTTATTACAGATATATAGTTCAGATCAGGAAATATTAAGTTACCAACTCCTAAAGCAACCATTTTATTTCAAGCAAGCCAATCCTACTACCATGACCAAACTTAATTGGGCCAAAGAAAGATGCCTGATTAAGGACTATGTCAAATCAAAAGGGAGATGACCCACCCACCCTCATGGAGTCCCCCCTCGCTTGGAAAAGCTGAGGACATGGCACAGATGGTCTATGTAGGACGTTAGGCAAATCCCCTCTCCTCCCTGGGCTCTAATTTCTTCTTCTAGAAAGCTAGATTTCATTCTCTCAGAAGCACTTTTGGTTCCGACGGCCATAAACACAGTAACTTTCTGTTCTTTTGCATGCCACTCCTGGGCCCCTTCTCTTTGTACTATGCAAGGAACTTGCCCCATCATCAGATTTGAGTGGGGGAGTTTGGGGGCTCCAGAAGGCCAGGAACAGTCCTTAAGAAGCCAAGACAGACTTCAGAATATACAGTCAGACTCAAATGGCAAGGAGCTTAGACAATGTCACATTGTGGAGTTTAAAAACATGCATTTTTAAGAGCCTGGGCTTACTGAGTCAGCGATCTGGAACATTCTCAAGAGACTAAAAATACCCTGAAAGTGGACTGAATTTTAAACTAGGCTTTAAAAAACTTTCTATGTGAAAACAATTGAGTATTTCTTCTTTAAAACAGTTATCCATTTTCTTTACTTTGATTTTCACAACTGGAATTGGTAGGTATAGAGGAAGCTCCAGCCTGAGATGGGGAATTGAAAGTCATGGTTCAAGGGCTGTCCAGTCCTAGTGTCAATAGCAAGGGACGAAGATTTATAACTTTAAATCTCTCAAGCAATTTACATTTTCAAAGCGAAGAGGTAAAATGCTTTCTCTTTTCTTTCTGACAGTTTCAGGATTCTCTTTCATAGCATCAAATAGCAGGACAAAGGCTTCTTTTCAACCAGGAGGTTAGTATCTGCCAAATGCTTAGCTCTTAGCATTGCCTGGCTTTCCCCAGCAAGACATGAGCAGCAGATCCGTAAACAGTCTGAAACATCCAGTAAAATGGATATCTGAGTCCCTAACTATCACCATCCCACTGGCTCCATGCAACCTTTCCCTAATTCACAGTAAAGTAATACAGAAACATTAAAAAAGGCAGTGAAGGAAAGCTACTGTCTGAATCTCAGCATAGAGCAGAAGAAGCTGGATATAGAAAGTGCTTTCCATGATTTTCTCAAGCGTGCTCTGAATGCAGGGGCGGACAGTGAGGGAGGCCCAGAGACCCAGGGCCTGTCACTAACCAGAAAACCACAGCATTGAGAAGCAACCTCCGCACGTTCCAAGAGAACGTTCTTACCACTGTTTGTGGGGTACAGCCATTTACTCTGGGCTACTTGCTTAGGAGAGGATGCTGGACTCTCAAGGTGAATATGGCCCATCAATCCGGCAGCAAAGACCCTTTTTAAAGCTAAGAATCTTTTTTCAGGTTGGAGCAGCCTTTTCAACTGTCCTGCCTCAGCTGGGACATAACGAAATACTATAGCCTGGGTGGCTTAAACAAGTCAAACAACAATTAAGTAGGGTCACTTCAAAAGAATAGGAAATGTTTATAAACAGACACTCAATCTTTAAAAATAAATAGTAGGATTTCTGTTGCAACATTAAACATGTTACCTCTTTTCAACTTAGTACAGCATGTTAAAATGTTTGTAAGACCTATATAGCGGTCTGATTTCTTTACATGGTTAAAGAAGTGTGTGCATGCTCTGGCATTTATTTATGACTTTTAAGAATGACAAAATGGCCGGGCGCGGTGGCTCAAGCCTGTAATCCCAGCACTTTGGGAGGCCGAGACGGGCGGATCACGAGATCAGGAGACCGAGACCATCCTGGCTAACATGGTGAAACCCCGTCTCTACTAAAAAATACAAAAAAACTAGCCGGGCGAGGTGGTGGGCGCCTGTAGTCCCAGCTACTCGGGAGGCTGAGGCAGGAGAATGGTGTAAACCTGGGAGGCGGAGCTTGCAGTGAGCCGAGATCCGGCCACTGCACTCCAGCCTGGGCGACAGAGCGAGACTCTGTCTCAAAAAAAAAAAAAAAAAAAAAAAAGAATGACAAACGGCTAAACTGTACATGATAGAAAACAAACAGCATGAAAGAAAGGAATAAATGGAAATAAGGAGCACAATATTCCAAAGGTCAGGAAAATAGGCAAGCTGACATCAGTGTGGCGGAGTATAATGTAGGCAATTTATGGCAAAACTGGCAAAACGGAGAGAGTTCTACAATATAAACGATTGGAGTCAAAGATTAAACACATAAAATAATACAAAATCTTGCCATGTCAAAAAGGGTTCACTACTCAACATTTGAGACCTCTCCTGTTACAAGGGCAATACACATGAAACAAAAAGCCACAGAGGACAACACAAGTGCGAAACTGAGCAATGGAATCCAACCTGAGCCCCTGTGGATGAGACAACAGGGACTTACACTTGGCTGCGGTGGACACCAGGAGCGTGCCACCCAGGTCCCCGCGGATCCCTTTTACAGGTTAGGGGCATCTTTCCCCAGCTTCAGTGTGCCTTAGGCTTCCAACAACCCAGAAGTGCAACTCCTTTTTCAAGGATTGTCTTTGGGATTGTACTAGAAACACAGCTGCCAGAATACATAAGCCAGAAGTGGCTAGGAGTGCCCATACCCACAGTGGGCGTGGCCCTGAGTCGATGACTGACAGATGTGAGAGCAAGAAAGCCCTGCTCCCTGAGTCCCAGGGACAAAGGGAAAACATGCAAAGGTATAACATACGCTCCAGAGTCTCCCTGTGCAATCCGGAACTTAGCCTGAAACTCCCTGGAACTTAACCTAAAATTATACCCCCTCCTACCTGATGCTCCTCCAACTCAACTTTACTCCCCTGGAACCAGAAAGAAATCATTTGCGTAGGAATCCTCATGTAAGCATCTGGTCCTGAGGACCTGACCTGAGACAAGCACCCATGTGAACCAGGCACCGGGCCAGGCACTGTTGGGGAATTAACCCCTCAGAGGGGAATCCTGCCTCCACTCGGGAAACATACACGCCCAGTTGGGATCCTAAGACGTGAGCAATGAAAACTGAACTACACGAGATACGATTTTCATGCTGAAAAAGTACTTTGGATTCAGAGGAGAGTGCGAATATGGGTATCGTTATAAATTGTTTTTATTACTGGAGAATCAGAACCTAGGAAGGCCAGGTGATAGACGACAAGTCTCTGAACACCACACTCAAGGAATGGAGACCCTAATGATCCTAAACCCCAGCTTTTACCATGCCCTTCCCTTGCCCCAGGGTCTCCAAATGTCTTCTGGGTGGACTGCAGACCTGAGCAAGATGAGTGAATGACAGGCACAGTGATAGAGTTTAGATCTGTGCCCCTGCCTGTCTCACGTTGAAATGTAATCCCTAAAGATGGAGGTGGGGCCTGGTGTCAGGTGACTGGATCATGAGGGTGGCTTCTCATGAATGGTTTAGCACCATCCCCTAGTGCTGTTCTCCTGATAGAGTTGTCACAAGATCTGGTTGTTTGAAAAGTGTGTGGCACTTCCACCCCCTCTCTTGGTCCTTCTCCTGCCAAGTAAGATGCCTGCTCCCCTTTTGCCTTCTGCCATGAGTAAAAACTCCCTGAGGCCTCCCCAGAAGCAGATGTTCCCATGCTTCCTGTACAGCCTACAGAACCGTGAGTCAAGTAAACCTCTTTTCTTTGTAAATTACCCAGTCTCAGGTATTTCTTTAGAGCAATGAGAGAACAGACTAATACACACAGCAAGGCCAAAGGCCACCTGCCACAGTGCCCAGACAGGAGACAACAGCAAGAATGGAGAAGAAATACAGGTGTTGGTTGTG
Organism: Colobus angolensis palliatus; assembly: GCF_000951035.1. Classification (NCBI taxonomy): domain Eukaryota; kingdom Metazoa; phylum Chordata; class Mammalia; order Primates; family Cercopithecidae; genus Colobus; species Colobus angolensis. Next base: position 214,451 of record NW_012113697.1, on the reverse strand, counting down.
AAGGAAATCTAGGGGACTTGGTAACGGATGTGACGGGGAGAAGGAAGAGATGGTTAGTACGTTAGTCAACCCAGGCTGTCATAACACTGTTCCCTAGACTGGGTGGATTAAACAACACAAATGTGTTACTCACAGTTCTGGAGACTGGAAGCCCAAGACCAAGGTGTCAGCAGGGCTGGTTTCCTCTAAGGCCTCTCTTTCCTTGGCTTGTGGATGGCATCTTCTCCCTTTGTCTTCACATGGTCCTTCCTCTGTGTGTATCTGTGTACTAATATCCTCTACTTATGGAACACCAGGCAGACTGAATTAAGGCCTACCCATATGACCTCATTTTATCTTAATCACCTCTTTAAAGATCCTGTCTCGAAATAGTCACCTTGAAAAGTAATGTGAGGTTAGGACTTCAACATATGAATTTGGGGGTGGGGGTGGACAATTCACCCCTTAAGAGTTAGCAATATTATGGTGGGTTTGATTCCAGAAAAACTCTATTTGAGGGGATGGCCACACATCCCAAATATGAACATCCAGCAGGTGTATCACAGACCTGGGCATAAACTTCAGGAGAGAGGCCTTGGCTACAGGAGACTAGAAGATCCTGCTTGTTTGCCCTACTTCAGCGGGGCATCCCACAGTGTGTGCTGTCTGGGAAAACACAGCCATGGCAACTCACCCCAGGTTTGCAAGCTCAGAAACTCAATTGTATCTATTCAAGTGCTGAACAAGCCCCCCATCAGTCAGTTCCCTTGCCGAGCAAACCCCAAAGAGGCTGCTTTATAAATGAGAGTGTCTATTTAATAATTTACCCACAGAGATTCCTGGCAGGATAATGCACACCAGTCATTTCTATTGGTCACACCTTTCCATGGACTACTTTGCTGACTACCCTTTCCACCTCCCTGTCACTCCCCAACTGGTAGTAAACTTTCTGTTGCCTGGGACTGTGTCCCACTCAATCTCACAGTTCTTTTCATTCAGTCCTAAATGTACCTAACTAATACGTGTATCCTCCCCAGCATCTAACACAGTTTCTTTCAGGGAGCAGGGGTCAATAAATATGCATCAATAGTTATGCAGAGAAATGGGTACTGATCTCTAACAGGTTCATAGTAGTTAAGAGCACAGACTTCCATGATCTGCATCTTGTCTTTACCAAGTATTAGGTGTGTGACCCTCCCTGAGTAGAATTAGCTACTCCATGCCTCAGTTTCCTCATCTTATCCAATAAGGATGATAATTACTTTTATCATCCACCTCATCAAGTTGTTATGAGCATTAAATGAGTTAATACATGTAGAGGGCTTAGAGTAGCACTCGGTGCACAGTCAACCTATATGAGTGCTGGGAATTGTTTATATCCATCATGTGCTTGATGCATTACCTAGGTTGTCTCATTAAACCTCCAAACAATGGTTTGAGGTGGATGTTGCCATCCTACCCTAAAGAGGAGGAAGCCACATCCGATGAAGGTAAGCAACATCCAGATGACTACACAGCTGGCAGGCAGCAGAGACAGAAGGTGAGCTCAGAAGGGCTGAGTCCCATGCCCATTCTCTTCCCACTGCACCATAAGAGAATTCTCACTCAAGAATGTTACCAGCCTCAGCTGGACACGGTGGCTCACACCTGTAATCCCAGTACTTTGGGAGGCCAAGGCGGGTGGATCACGAGGTCAGGAGATTGAGACAATCCTGGCTAACACTGTGAAACGCTGTCTCTACTAAAAGTATTTTTAAAAATTAGCTGGGTGTGGTGGCACATGCCTGTAGTCCCAGCTACTCAGGAGGCTGAAGCAGGAGAATCACTTGAACCCAGGAGGCAGAGGTTGCAGTGAGCCAAGATCGCACCACTGCACTCCAGCCTAGGTGACAAAGCAATACTCCGTCTGAAAAAAAAAAACAATGCTCCCAGCCTGTCGCAGAGAACCCCATGGGCACTAAGAGTCAGGAGGTGAAGCCAATACAGCATCAAGATCTACCCAAATATAAGGGGGTTCAGAGATGTGATCATGTCCCAAAACCTACTCTATATGGTTGCAATGCTGCATACTGTGTCAACAGCATATCCAAGCTAAAAAGCTTTTCATGTGCATCATCCAGAAGGCATCGCTAGCATTCAGGGACCCAAAATGTCCCTCTTGGCACTCAGCTGAACCATCAGCATGCCAGAAATACCCATGTAACTCCTACATCTGGAAAGCAGATGACAGTTGGGCTCTCAGCAGCTGGTCAACAAAGTAGACTGTGACTAGGACAGGTTGTCACTGTGCCTTAGAGAATCCTAAGCATTCCCATTCCTTTAGCTCTGGGATGACAAACAGATAGTGTCTGTGCTAACTCTAATTAATTAAAAGTGACTGTCTAGAATCTGTGTTTTCCAAAGAATTCCATGGCTAAGACTGGGCTCAGTAGAGAAGAACTCCACAATTGACTAGTGATGTCTGCCTGGGATACAAGAGGGAGAGGAGAACACTAAATGAAGGTTTTCCAACCCTTCCTCTGGCCAAATCACCTTGTGATATGGTTTGGCTCTGTGACCTCATTCAACTCTCATCTTAAATTGTAATCCCTACGTGTTGAGGAAGGGACCTGGTGAGGGTGATTGGATCATGGGAGTGGTTTCCCCCAAACTGTTCTGGTAATAGTGAGTGAGTTCTCACAAGATCTGATGGTTTAGAAGTGTGTAGCAGTTCCCCTACTCTCTCTCACTCTCCTGCCACCATGTAAAACGTGCCTTGTTTTCCCTTCACCTACCACCATGACTGTAAGTTTCCTGAGGTCTCCCAAGCCATGCAGAACTGTCCAATAAACCTCTTCTCTTTATAAATTACCCAGTCTCAGGTAGTTCTTTACAGCAGTGTGAAAACAGACTAATACACCTTTAATTCACTTAGGTATTGAAGAAGCACCTGGTATCCACATACTACCATACTAGAACATGAAAACATGTATATGACATGATCCCTGCCTTCAAGAAAAGACACACAGAGATAAGAAACCAAACAAAAATATAAATACAAGCCAAGCACGGTGGCTGCTGCCTGTAATCCCAGCACTTTGGAAGGGTGAGGCAGAAGAATCACTTGAGCCCAGGAGTTCGAGGCTGCAGTGACCCATGATCATGGGGTCTTACTCTGTCACTACATGGGGAAAGATAAAATGAGATCCCTACTTCACTCTATATGCCAAGATAAATTCTAAATAGTTTTAAAAGCTAAATATGAAAAAGCAGCATCTTATAACTTTAAAAGAAAATGTAGAGTATCATTTTACATTGATAAGGAAAGAGTGTTTTAAATGAATATTGAAAAGACAAGTAAGTCATAAAATTTGGTAAGTTTGGCTACATTTTTTAAAAACATATAAGTTTTTAAAACATATAAGTCCAAAGACTCCTGGCCAAGCATGGTGGCTAACGCCTGTTATCCCAGCACTTTGGGAGGCCAAGGCGGGCGGATCACCTGAGGTCAGGAGTTCCAAACCAGCCTGACCAACATGGTGAAACCCCCTCCCTACAAAAATACAAAAATTAGCCGGGCATGGTGGTGCACGTCTGTGCGCCACCAGAGCGAGATTCCCTCTAAAAATAACAAACCGAACAAACACAAAACTCCCTAAACAATGTTAAAAGTGAAGTTATAGAGCAGAAATTTTCTTTGTTGTTTGTTTTTTGTTTGTTTGTTTGTTTTTGGAGACGTAGTCCCGCTCTGTTGCCCAGGCTGGAGTGCAGTGGAGCGATCTCGGCTCACTGCAACTTCCCCCTCCCGGGTTCAAGCAATTCTCCTGCCTCAGCCTCCCGAGTAGCTAGAACTATAGGCACCTGCTGCCTGGCTAATTTTTTGCATTTTAATGGACGGAGTTTCACTGTGTTGCCCAGGCTGATCTCTCG
>NW_012113697.1:149718-210067 GCF_000951035.1 Colobus angolensis palliatus | reverse complement strand
AGCTGGGACCACAAGCACACGCCATCACACCCAGCTAATTTTCGTATTTTTAGTAGAGATGGGGTTTCACTGTGGTAGCCAGGATGGTCTCAATCTCCTGACCTCATGATTCACCCGCGTCAGCCTCCCAAAGTGCTGGGATTACAGGCGTGAGCCACCATGCCTGGCCGCCAGAAGATATTTTTAACATGCCAAGAAGACAAAGGATAAATATCCAAAATATTTCAAAGATGTCCTATACGCAGTACAAAACGCTGCTGAAGAGAGCTTAGTGCATTTGAAGAACAACAAAGTGTTTCTTGTGCTTGTAGCACAGAGTGGGGTGTGTGCGTGTGTGTGTGTGTGTATGTGTTACTCTCACATCTTTACACAATAAATTCCTTTGACTTAGAATGCCCTTTCACCATTTTGTTCCTGGAGTTAGAAAATACCTCATGAAAATTAGCATGACCTTCCTTTATGCTTCTCCGGTTTGCTTTATATTCTCTATCAGACAAATATTAAAATATTATAATTCACTGAGAGTACCATTTTGCCTCTCACTACTCCCTACTCCCAATATGGGTTTTTCCTGTTTGATTAAACAGTCTTTGAGCATGTGTCACATATCCAGCTCTGTCCTAGGTACTTCATAATAAAGATGAATGCTTGGTTGTTGCCAGGCTATGCTGTAAATTCTAAGGAAGGGGGTTAAGGACAGGATTCTGGGAGGCAGTATTATGTGATCCCAGAGAGAGGAGAAAAGAAAAGCACATGTTCTAGATGTGTTTAAATTCTCATCAAATAGGAGGTGGTGATGCCATTCTCTTTGATGAGGAAGGAGATATGAAATCAGACACCCAAAGAGGCTTTCCGGAGGACATCGTAACTTTTGATAGATGTTTCCACCATCTGGGTGGCGTCCTCTTCTCCATCCCTCTGTTTTCTCAGAAGCAGCTGCTGGGGTCCCAGAAGGATGCACACAGTGGCTATAGATGCTCACAGATCCACAGTGAAACACTCTTATCTAACCCTGGAAGGTTTTGCTGCTTGAAAACCTTTACGCCTTCATCCTAAGATACAAAGTTGCAAAAAGCACCAAGAGCTGGAAACAGATGCCAGCTGAAACCTAAGAACAGACACAGTGTATGAGCAGTGTCCTACCAGGACCACCACTCGGCTCTTGGCAGCGGCAGCCCTCCTCATGGCCGCTGGCAATGACCCTTGTTTCGTCTTCTGAAAAGGAAAACTACCCAGTTGGCCAAGCCAAATCTCCAGGAAGGAGGTGTATCTGTCTCCTGCTTTGAGCTCAGTCCTTCAAAGTAATATGTGAGTTGAACACACTGAAAATCTGTACCTACTAGCCCAGGTCAATAGCTGAAAACAGCATGTATACAGTGACTTTCACCTATACTGTTAAAAGGTGGGTACATGCCCAATAAATGTTATTGAGTGCCATTAGGTGCCTGGCACTGGGCCATGCACTGACAATGAGAAGGCGAATGAGAAAGATAGGCTTCCTGCCGTCGTAGCGTTTACAGACAACTGGAGGCGTGTGATGGTAAATTTTTTGCCTCAACTTGGCTAGGACTGAGTTATTTAATGAAACACTGATGTAGGTGTTGTTTGTTTTGAAGCTATTTTATGGACGTGGCTAACATCTACAATCTGTTAACATTAAGTAAAATCGATTGCCCTTTTACTGTGTGGGAATGTCTCATCCAGTCAGTTAAAGGCCTTATGAATAAAACTAAGATATTCCTGAGGAAGTAGAAAATTGACCTCAAGATTGCAACATGAGCTCCTGCTTGAGAGTTGCAGCCTGCGGACCTGCCCTGCTGAATCTGGACTTGTCAGTTCCCACAACCGCGTAATCCAGCTCCTTGAAATAAATCTGTGTGTGTGTGTGTGTGTGTGCACGCGCACGTGCCCGCATTAATCTCTGGCACAAGGAGACCCACATACAAAGGTCGTGTCCTAAGGGGTATGACTGGGGAAACTGCCTGTGGTACTTAGCACTGTGAGCCTAAGGCAGACTGTCCAGATCAGAACCTTGGATCCATCATGTACTAGATGCACCACGACCTTGGGTCAACTCCTACATTCTTTAACCCTCAGTTTCCTCATCTGTAAAATGGAGATAGTATCTCCCTCGTAGGGTTATGGCAAAGAGTCAAAGAGATTAAGTACCTTGTGATATGTAAGAGGTTAAATGCCCATGAACAGCACAGCAACTAAGTATGAAGCCAGGATTGAAACTCAGGTTTGTCTGTGTACTGTGTATGCCCTTTACCCTCCGCCATATCACCTTGGTCTTTGGGAATTACACTTCAGCTATCAGTTCTTTAACAGACACAGTTGCCGTAGACCACTCCTACATTGCTACAGCTTCCACTCTGTGCCACAGAGATGCCTCTTTAGCCTAATCCTGAGTTCCAGGTTTCCACTGCACTTTGCTACTTTGATATGATCCATTGGCTTCAAATCTGGCATATTAAATTCAAGCTCATCATCGAAGCCTCACCATTGACAAGTCCTGGCTTCACCTCTCTCCAGTTACACGACCCCGGGAAAGCTACTAAACCCCCAATGCTCAGTTTCCTCACTTGTTAAATGGCAGGGTTTGCCGAGATCAGGAAGGTAGACACATATCACACGTAGTTCTTACGTCTTTCTGTGTCTACAGTACCTGTCTTGATGTCTGGTACATTGTGGGTATTTTATTGTACTTATTTATTCAGCATCTATTCATTCCCTGGCACTGATTTTGACTAATTTCACAATAAGATGCATGGATTTAGTCCTAACCCACCACTTGTAGGAAAACCATCATTTCTTACTAAACCGAGTAAATTGGGTGCTCCAGTACGCAGTTGTTTCATTTACATCATATGTTCCTATATTGCCATCTAGAGGACTAAGTGCAAGTTACAAGCAAGAGGGAACCGGGGCTGGTAGAGAAAGGCAACATCCTAGAAGAAATGTTTAAAACATTAAGACTCATCCGTAGCAGTCTGGATTTCAACAATTATGTGAAAAAAATAAATAACAGGATGTGTTTTAACTATAAATTAGAAATGAATGCTATAGTAAGTTACCGGCTCATAAACTTAAGATCTCTGGTAAATAAAATTTATAGGAGGTCTTTGGTTTGAACTAAGTCCTGCACTAGGCCGCAGTAGACCAAACCAAAATGGAGTTACTCACGGTAAAGTTCCAGGCCACCAAGCCAAAACTACGTTGTTTACCTGACCTTCCGAGAAATCAGGAGAGAGAGGGAGATAATAGCCACATCTCCAAACAACCAGTTTTAGCCTGCCTGATAAGGAAGTCCCCTCTGCTTTAACCTTTACCAGGAAAGTAATTTTGAAACAACCAATCCACTTTGCGTTCTTTGCTTCTGCATTCTTCAGCCTTTTTCTGCCTGTAAATACTCATTGCGCATGTTTCAGAGCAAAGCCCAATTCCCATGAATCATTCTTTGCTCCGTTAAATTTATTTTGTTTAAAGTTTTTCTTCCATCATCTCTAACTTGTTCTAAACAAAATAAAAAATAAAATAAAATCAGCATTCTTTCCTGTAATTGACTGCTTTGCTGCATTTGGATTATCCATGCCATATACTAGATGAGAATCTAAATTAAAGAGGAACCACTTAACTAGGGGTTAGGTCTCCTGACTGCTCCACCTTTAGCTTAGCAATTCGGTTTTCCACCTGAGCAAGTTACCATTATCGAGTGCTTACTGTGGGCTTGGGACTATACTGAACATTTTACATGAGTTATCTCATTTAATCCTCACAAGCTCCTCCCACCTCGAGGGTATTTATTTGTGCTTATGACTCTGAGCCTGCAGCCTCATCTGTAAAAATGGGGTAAGTGACTTTCTCAAAGTCTAAAAAAGGATATTGAACTGGATCCACAACTCAGATCTGCCTGAATCAAATACAAGTTCTTAATGAGTAGTTTACTAAATACAACAGCTTCTGCATTCTAAGAATGTCACAAGGGTGAAACAATTCATGGAAAGCACTTTTTGGAGAAACAACAATGTTTGAATGCTTACATAACGGAATGTTCACACAAAAAATAGGTGTAAAGTGGTATATATGCTACTGGAATAACCAATCACTTTACAAAAGCATTCAGTAAGGATTGCTTTTTCAGTAAACAGTAGTGGTATCTTCTCTTTCAATCTGATTCCAGGTTTGTCAATTTTGTTAATCCTTTCAAATAACCAACTTCTTGTTTTGTTGATTTTCTCTATTGTTTTTCCAGTCTTTATGTTTTTTATTTCCTTTCTAATCTATTATTTCCTTCCTTCTGCTTACTTTGATTTACTATGGTCATCTTCTAGTTTCTTAAGATGAAAGGTGAGACTGTTGATTTGAGATCTCTTCTTTTAAAAAAAAAAAAAGTTTACAGTTACAGATTTCTCTATAAACACTGTTATACCTGCATCCCATAAGTGTTGGTATGTTGTGTTTGCATTTTCATTAATCTCAAAATATTTTCTAATTTCCCTTGTGATTTCTTCTTTGACCCATTGGTTATTTAGCAATATGTTGCTTAATTTTCACATCTATGTGAATTTCCCAAATTCCCTTGTGTTGTTCATTTCCAATTTAATTCCATTTTGACCAAAGATTATATTTTGTATGACTTCAATTATTTTAAATTTATTGAAGCCATACTTTGTATGGCTTCAATTATTTTAAATTTATCAAAGCCTGTTTTATGGCCTAACATACAGTCTATCGTGGAGAATGTTCCATGTGCATTTGAGTAGAATGTGTATCCTGCTATTGTTGGACAGAGTCTCTATGGGATGTCTGTTTGGTTTTTGTTTGTTTGTTTGCTTGTTTTTTGAGACAGAGTCTCACTTTGTTACCCAGGCTGGAGTGCCATGGCGTGATCTTGGCTCATCGAATCTTCCACCTCCCAACTTCAAGTGATTCTCCTGCCTCAGCCTCAAGAGTAGCTGGGATTACAGGCATGCGCCACCACACCCGGCTAATTTTTGTATTTTTAGCAGAGACGGGGTTTTACCATGTTGGCCAGTCTGGTCTCGAACTCCTGACCTCAAGTGACCTGCCCACCCCAGCCTCCCAAAGTGCTGGGATTACAGACATGAGCCACCATGCCCAGCAGATTTAGTTTGTTTATAGTGCTGTTGAATCCTCTTTCTCCTGGTTGATCATCTGCCTACTTCTATGCATTATTATAAATGAAGTGTTGATGTCTCCAGCCACTATTGTTAGATTTTCTGACTTCTTTACCTTTAACTAGCAAAGAAACTCAGTTTTTCTTTCTAAATAATAATTATCATTATCAAGCGCTTACCATGTACCTGGGACTATGCTGACTCTTTCACATGGATTATCTCATTTAGTTATTAATAATTATTAAGAGTATATTGTTATGCCAGGCTCAGAAGCTCATGCCTGTAATCCCAGCACTTTGGGAAGCTAAGGCAGACAGATCACTTGAGGTCAGGAGTTTGAGATCAGCCTGGCCAACATGGTGAAATCCCATCTCTACTAAAAATACAAAAATTAGCCTGGTGTGATGGCTCAGGCCCATAATCCCAGCTACTCGGGAGGCTAAGGCAGGAGAATTGCTTGAACATGGGAGTGGGTGGTAACAGTGAGCCAAGATAGCGCCACTACGCTCCAGCCTGGGTGATAGAGTGAGACTCCATCTCAAAAAAAAAAAGAGTAAATTAATTGTTAATAATTATTAAACCGTTTAGTTTTGTCAGCTTGTGTTTCATGTGTGGGATTTTTTAAGTGCATATTTGTTTTTAAGTGTTATGTCTTTCTGATGAATTGGTCCTTTTATCAATATGTGATGCCCTTCTTTGTCCCTTGAAACAATTTTTGCCTTAAAATCTACTTTGTTTGATATTAGCATAGTCACTCCAGTTATCTTTTCATTACTGTTTGCATAGTATATCTGTTTCTATACTTTTACTTTCTACCTGTTTGTGTCTTTGAATCTAAAGTGTGCCTCTTGTAGACAGCATATAGTTGGATCACGTTTTTTTGCCAATCTGGTTTTTTTTTTTTTTTTTGGTTTTTTGGGGTTTTTTTTCTTTTTTTTGTTTTGTTTTGTTTTTTTGAGATGGAGTCTCACTGTCACCCACGCTGGAGTGCAGTGGCGTGATCTCAGCTCACTGCAACCTCTACCTCCCGGGTTCAAGCGATTCTCATCCCTCAGCCTCCAGAGTAGTTGGGATTACAGGCACCAACCACCATATCCAGATAAATTGTATTTTGTATTTTTAGTAGAGATGGGGTTTCACCATGTTGGCCAGGCTGGTCATGAACTCGGGACCTCAAGTGATCTGTCCACCTTGGCCCACCTGGGCCTCCCAAAGTTCTGGGATTATAGGCATGAGCCATTGTGCCCAGCCGCCTGTCTTTTGATTGAAATATTTAACTGGTTTTCTTCTAATATAATTACTGATAAGGTAGGAGTTATTTGTGGGATATCTGCTCTTTTCCTTTCGTACATCTTATGTCTTTTGATTTCATTTCTCCACTACTTCCTTTTGTATTAAACAGGTATTTTCTAGTATATCATTTTAATTTCCTTCTTGTTCCTCTTATTGTATTTTTTTGAGTTTTTTTCTTAGTGGTTGTCCTAGGGACTATGATTAATATCTTAACATAATCTAAGTTCAGATTAATGCCAAGCTAATTTCAGTAATACTCGAAAACTTTAGTATAGCTCTATTCCCTCCCTCCTCCTTTGTGCTATTATCATCGCACAAATTGCATCTTTATAAGTTATAACCCTATCAACATTATTTCATAAGTATTGCTCTATGTGGTTGTCTTTTAGGTCTGACAGGAAAAGAATTACAAACAAAAATACATTTATACTGTATTTCATATTTACCTATGTATTTACCTTTAATGATGCTTTTTATTTCCTCATGTGGATTGGAGTTATTGTCTAGTGTTCTTTCATTTCAGCCTGAAGGACTTCTTTTAGCATTTCTTGTAAGGCAGGTCTGCTAGCAGTGAATTCTGTTAGTTTTTATCTGGGTGTGTTTTTTTTTTTTTTTTTTTTTTTTTTTGAGAGGGGTTCTCACTCTGTCACCCAAGTAGGAGTGCAGTGACACAATCAGGCTTGAACCTGCCAGACTCAAGTGATCCTCCCACCTCAGCCTCCTGAGTAGCTGGGACCACAAGCACACGCCATCACACCCAGTTGTTTGTTGTATTTTTTGTAAAGATGGCTTTTTGCCATGTTGCCCAGGCTGGTCTCAAATTCCTGGGCTGAAGCAATCCTCCTGCCTCAGCCTCCTAAAGTACTGGGATAACAGGTGTGAGCCACCATGTTCATCCTTTCTTATAGTTTTGAAGGATAGTTTTGCTAGATCTAAAATTCTCTGTTAAGTTTTCTTTTAGCACTTTGAATATGTCATTCTACAGCCTTCTGACCTCTAGTTTCTGATGAGTGGTAGGCATTTAATCTTATTGAGGATCCCTTATATGTAATAAGTTGTTTTCCTCCTGCTACTTTAACGATTCCTTTTGTCTCTGGCTTTTGACAGCTTGATCGTAATGTGCTTAGTAATAGATCTCTGAGTTTATCCTACTTATAATTTGTTGATCTTCTTGAATGTGTAGCTCATGTATTTCATTGAATTTGGGAAGTCTCAGTCATTATTTCTTCAAATATTATTTCTGCCTTTTTCTCTCCATTTTCTGGAACCCCTATAATGCATATGTTAGTAACTTGATAGCATGCCACAGATCCCTCAGGCTCTGTTCATTCTTTTTTCTTCCTGTTCCTCAGACTGGATAATTCCTATTTGTCTTATTTTCAAGTTTGCTGATTCTTCTGTTTAAATCTGTAAACCCCTCAGGAAATTTTTCAATTACAATTTTTTAGCTCCAGAATTTCATGATTTCTGTTTACTGATATTTTCACTTTGTTTACACATTATTTTCCTTTCTTGTGTTCTTTGTCCATGGTTTCCTTTAGTTTTTTAAGCATATTTAAAGGGTGACAAACTTTTTGTTTAGTAGATCTAATGTCTGGGTTTTCTCAGGGATGGTTTGTTTTCTGGGTTTTTTTCCCCCATATATAGGCAGACATAATTGCTGTTTCTGCACATCTTTTGTTGTTGTTGAAAACTGGAAAATTTAAATAATATAAGGTGGCAACTTTGCAAATCAGATTTGTCCCACACCCCCCACCCTTGTAGGGTTTGTTACTATTTATTGTTGTTATTTTTATTGCAATGGTGGTATGTCTAGTACCTTTCCAGGACTAATTCTGTTTAGTCTGTATTCTTTGTCATGTTGGAGTCACCGAAATCTCTGCCTGGTTACTTTAGTCTTGAGCATGTGATTAGACAGGGATTTCCTTAAGTGATTGAAGCAGTAAGTATCTCACCTTTACCTGACTTTCTAGCTCCCGAGAATATTTTGGCACTTTTCAAAGCCTCTATAGACATCTCACTCCCCTTAAGTTTTCTGGCCAGTCTCTCATTTGTCCCAGCTAGTATAGCCATGTCAGGCAACTGTGCTGTTTAAATAATTGCCACCAATTGTTTCTGACAAACAACCTGAGGATACTTTCCTCACTGAGTGACCTGAGTTGGGTTAAATGAAGACAAGCCCTGTGATTGGGACTATTCCACAGAGCTGCCAGGCAGGTCAAGGAGTAACAAATCTCCGGAGATGAGGCTTCTTGGATAAATCTAAACCTATCTTAGAGGGACTCTAAATTCCTTCAGTGGCTTGGAAGCTACTGGTTTTCACAGCTACTGTGGTCTCAAGGTTGCTGATTTTCAAGGCTACTGTGGAGGTGAAGAGAAGAAGATGGGGACAGGACAAGTTAAAACACCACAAAGCTTACTGATCATACAGAGATTCAGCCTTTTTCTCAAACACATTTTCTTTGGGTCGTTGCAATCCTTTGGTTAATTTCCAGTTTCAAAAAGTTTATTTTGATCATTTCTGCCAGTGTACTCGTTGATTTTATGCAGAATCAGATATTCAAAGATCCATACTCCACCATTCTGGAAATGTTTCTCTAGGATTTTTTTTTAATGAGACACATAAGATTTCTCTTAAATTAATATAAGCAGCATCTACTACATTCACTTAGAACACTAGACATTACCACCCATGATAGACCATCTAAATGAGAAAATTATTTCTCTTATTTCATAGAATGTCCATGCTGATTTCCAAAGCACATGGCATCTACCTTCAGTAAACAACACAGAATATTAGAACACCAGATCAAGTTCATGTCTATCCACTCTCCAGCTCCAACTAAGAGGGCCTAAGGGACAGACTGTTCATCAATGACTGTAGATTAATGGTTTTCACCCCTTCAGGCTCACAGCCACTTTTTATCAGAAATATTTTAAAATATGTTTTATTATTCTAAAACACAAACAATATAACTTAACCTCAGGCATATTTTTAATCATTTATCATGATTAAAGGTATCTTTAATATCTAACTGTAATGTAACAGAGAAATAAAAGGAAGCAACTTATGATAGTACGTAATTCAATCTGGAAATGGCCAAAACTCCTGATGACACAATAATTAGGTGCTTGCATATGTACATATAATTACCATTAATGTGCCCACTATAAATGCAGACTACTGCAGTACTTTTGACCTGGAACTCAAATGCCACAAGCAATGTTGCCACTACTGAGTTTTTAAAATGATAGAAAATTCTTGGTTACGTACTGAACAAAGACACAACCTTCCCTCACTTAACTGGTAATTGCATTTTTGGGCAAATCAAGTATTGCAGATCTGCAACAAAAAAAATATGAAATGGAGTTATAATATAAGCTCAAAAAATTGTCGATGTCCACCAGTTAGAGATCGTGAGGAACAGATCTGATTGAATCGAGTTGGGTTTATCAGCATGCTTTTGCACAAGAGAGATCATACAGCATGGGGAACCATGGGGTGCCTCAGTATGAGAGTGCTGGGAAGGGCTTTTTATAGGATTTGGGGTTGTGTTGGGTGATTTCAAGAAGGGCTCCATGAATCCTAGTTTTACTCTGGATTGAGTGCTTTCAGAAAGCAAGGGCAATTCTAAATGAGTGTAAATATTAAAATTTTTAATCTAGGCGGAATAAGGAACAGAGTGATCCAATGGGTAATGAACCAACTATCACACATATAAGCCAAGAGACAGGAATGTTTGGTCGCTCTATACTACTTTTTTGGCTATACTACTGCAATGGCTATTGAAGAATACCCTGAAGCATGGGGCTCAGGACTTGAGGTTTTGGGAAGTCTTTTGGTAGGGTTAGCGATGGAGGTGGGGTTGGTCTTGTGGGTTTTAGAGTATGATGAGTGGGTCGTAGTGATTAATTTGAATAATATGGGGAGTTGAGTGATTTTTGAGGGGGAGGGGCCAGGGTTAGTTCGTGAAGATTCTATTGGTGCGGGTGCATTGTATGACTATGGGCGTTGACTAGTAGTGGTTACTGGTTGAACACTATTTGCTGGTGTATATATTGTAATTACTCGTGGCACCAGATTATGTAATTAGAAGTGGGGTTACAATAAGAGGAATAAGGAAAGAGAGGAAATAAAGTTTAATTATACCTTTTTGGCTGGTTGTGGTGATAGAGGTAATAATGTGGGTGTGCATAATTGTTTTGGGTATTGATTTTTCTAGCCAAGTTGAGTCTAGTAAAAGGAAGGCTATATTTTGGCTTATAGTTAGGCTTTGGTAGGGAATTATTCGGTGAATTGTTGTGGGAAAATACCCTAGCAGATTTACACAGAATCTTGCTTTTAAGTTTAACATGACTATGGAGTGTCTTAATTTTTGTCTTCCTCCACCACATTCAGAGTGGCCTTGTCAGATGTTGGTGTTCTATAAAATCGTTTATATTCAACAGAATAGCCTAGCCATTAGAGCCAGGTTAGCTTCCAACTGACAGTGTAAGGGTTGCTTTTCTTTTCTCATTATAAACAGGATTTCCATGTACATAATTATTCAGCGAGGTACAAAGAAGTCATGAGATACAGGACAATTCTTTGCTGTCTAAAACTGTCCTATGCTATTTAGGCACCTAGCATCTCTATTCACTTTCATTCACATTTCATTGGCCATTGTTCACTCACATTTCATGGCCTCAAATGAATTAAGGAAGCTGGGAAATGTAGAACAAATGGAACATTTAGTGAGTATCACTATCTCTACTATATGCAACCTTCAATAAATTATTTTACTTCTCTCAGTATTACCTACCTACCTGTAACATGAGGTTACATGGTACATAATGGTCATTCTTTCCTCTTGGGGAGAATCATACGAGATAATACATAAAAGAATAATAAGCTCTAAGAGTTACACAGATTTACATTAATAAGCTCTAAGAGTTACATGGATTTAAAAAGGCCCATAGTACCTATATGTTGGAATTAATGTGCCATCACCTCTGCGCACACACACACATCCTTACCTATCTATTTAGAGGTCTGGGTCAAAGAATAGATACTCTGGGGGATGTGGAATTAGAATGTTTTTACAGGGCTGGGCACAGTGGCTCACACCTGTAATCCCAGCACTCTGGGAGGCTGAGGCAGGCGGATCACCTGAGGTCGGCAGTTCGAGACTAGCCTGACCAACATAGAGAAACTCCATCTCTACTAAAAATACACAATTAGCCGTGGTGGTGGACACCTGTAGTCCCAGCTACTTGGTCTGCTGAGGCAGGAGAATCGCTTGAACCCGAGAGGTGGAGGTTGCAGTGAGCCACGATCGTGCCACTGCACTCCAGTCTAGGCAACAAGAGCGAAACTCCATGTCAAAAAAAAAAAAAAAAATGTGATTCTACTTTCATTTTACTAGCACCTTTCAGTCAATTCACCTGTATCCAAGACTGACCAGGGACAATAGAGAGGAAAACCACTTATCCTCAGTCTCCTAATTTCTTCAGTCTTGATGAAATGATTAAAGTGTCACAGATTTTATTTTCCAAAGAGTATCTCCCATCCCACATACTCTTATTATAATGTAATCGTAACACTCCTCTCATCAAGAACTGGGCTCTATGTACCTTCTATTGAAGCTGGATGGACCTTGGTTACTGCTTCATCCAATGAAGTACGACAGAAGAGACATAATGTGAATTCCAAGACTAGTCATTAAAATGCCATGCACTTCTCTTGCTCTCTTGGAAGGCTCATTGTTAGAACCCAGTGCCAGGCTGTGAAGAAGTCAAATGTGCCCTCAGGGAGAAACTACACAGTGTAGATGTTCCAACCAACAGCCTAGCTGACGCCACAGCTGACAGCCAATGTCAACCTCCACATCAGTGGCTGAAAAGCTCCATGCCAATTCCTGGCTCCTTCCCCAGCCATCACTGTGCTCCATCCAAATTCCTGTCCTACAGAATTTGTGAGCATAATAAAATGACTTGTTTTTTACCAGTACCAGTAATACTGGGGGTGGAGTTTTACGTAGCAACAGCATCTGGGACAGTGCAACTCAGTGGCTACTATAATATTCACTTAAGTACTACATAAAGATCAACTAGGTATTTACTAAATTATTGTATCTCTAATACTGTACTAACAACTGGAGTGTACTGTACTAACAACTCCAGTTAGTACAATATGGAAAGTTAGTACAAATGGAAATAATCATGGATAATGCTCAAAAGTGCACTGTATTGACAAGAATCCAGTTAGGCTATGAGCAACAGAGAAGTCAGAACAACAACACTCGGAGAAGATAGTTCCCTTCACTTTTATTAAAAGTTCAGATAGCTGGCCAGGAATGGTGGCTCACGCCTGTAAGTCCAGTACTTTGCGAGGCCGAGGCGGGCGGATCACGAGGTCAGGAGATAGAGACCATCCTGGCTAACACGGTGAAACCCCGTCTCTACTAAAAATACAAAAATTAGCCAGGCGTGGTGGCAGGGTGGTAATCCCAGCTAGTAGGGAGGCTGAGGCAAGAGAATCGCTTGAACCCAGGAGCCAGAGGTTACAATGAGCCGAGATCACACCACTGCACTCCAGCCAGGGCGACAAGAGCAAAAGCTCTGTCTCAAAAAAAATTCAGACAAGTTCAGGGATGCTATACACAAGATGGGATTCAGACAGTATCTACCTCATTTATCTGCCATTCACAAAACGAAGCCTTTACCACATAGTCCAAGATGGCTGCTCTAGTTCCTGCACTGTGTCTACCTTTCAGGAAAAAGGGGGAAGGGATGGGCATGCCTCCTCCTTTTAAGGATACTTCCTGGAAATGTTATCCATTGGCCCGAACTCAGTCATGTGGCCAGACCAAGATACAGTGATAAAATTTGGGAAAGGTTATCTTTATTCCAGGATGCCATGCCCTAGCTAATTAGGTGGTAAATCTTTAGAAGGGGAAAAACGAATATTAGGGAATATATGGTAGCTCCTGCCACATGCATATTCTAAAATTCAGTTGTTACTTGGTTTAGGATTACAGTTCAAATAACACAGTTACCTAAAAGAACTATACCAACGTATCCTGTGTTAGACTCTCAACCCTAAAGATTTAGGTTAGATCTTTCAGATTAAATTTTAAAATGTCTTCAGTGCAGTATCAATTCTTCTCACCAGACAGAACAGGTGAGTATAAGTAAAATAAACAAGCTCTTAACAAATTATTAATTTTTAAAAAAGGAAAAGGCATTTAGAGTAAATATTTTCTCTAAAAATACTAATATATCATGTTTTATATCCTACAGATATTCCTGTAATCTGTTTTCCTTAGGAAAGTCACTCAATAATCGGAAGTTCTGTTACATCATCTAAAGTATTACATATTTGTCATGAGGATTAAATGAGACTACACATGTCAAATGCCTTGTAAACAGTAGAATTTTATACAAATATAAAGTTTTGCACCTTCAAAGCTATCACTCCAATAAGACACTTATTCAATTAAACAAATAATCTTAACTATTTTAACAATGTACAAATATATTCACAACATAATCTGCTGATTAAGACTTCAACAAAGTTTATAATACCTACAACAGAATTTACAAATGCCTACAATAGTTTGTAGATCGGTTTACAGTTACACAGAATGCTTTAAGAAATACCATTAATACAAATGCATAATTTAAAATATCCCCATTATAGCAAGAAAAAAATAGATTCAGATAATAAAATGTCTTTTAGGCATTTATTATGCCGAGTATGTAAATGATTATTCTCATTATGACATGAGAATAATGCTCTTTTAGTGGTAAAAGATCTATTAGCTCAAGGTCCACTGAAGAGCTTTCAATCTAGCTATCCTTTCTGTAAAATAAATAGAACAGCAGCAATCTCTGGGTATTCCTTAAACAAACGATGATGACTCCACTTATATTAACTGGGCCTTAAGTAAATGACTTTTTACAATAAAAATAAGATTTTAGAAAGTAGTTAATACCACTGGCCCTAATTGTTTTCACTTGCTTGTATACGTCTAAGAAATTTCCCCATGAAGTACATATTAAAAACTAACAATAATTTCTAACTTATACATAAGCCAAAGAGCTCACTCTTACCATGGAAACAAAATTTACTCCTGAAAATAATCTACAGAAATAATATGTAAACACATACGAGTTTTGAAACAGACTAAGAACATCCTCCTATGTTTTATGGATCAAAATGCAAAGGTCTCCATTACCTATGTAAATGAACACTTTCATTAACTTGGGATATACTGATATTACATGGCTGTGTGCATACCTATGGAACATGTGCATACCTACACCACAGAATAAATCCAACATATACTTTCTAGCCCCAAATGCTGGAAAGGAAATAAAAACTTAATATGAAAACTACTTTTCCTTTTTATAAATAAAGCTTTTAAGTGGAAAAACAAAGCCAACACTCCTCGTTGCAACATGGACTAAGCTCTAAAAGGTTCAGAGTCAAGAATCTCTTCAGTTGTTCCCCAATGTAACAAGCACATTAAGTTTTCTCTATTCAGGAAGTCTGATCATCTCCAGTGTTCTGCAAAAGACAAAAAAAAAAAAAAACTCCTTAATATCTAAGTTATTTCACTTCACACACCATGGACTTCAAGGCCTACGCCTAGGAAAACATTCTATATTTCTAAGCAGAGCATTACCTTACATACAATGGCCCAATCACATTAAAAAGTAGACATGCCAGGACAGGAGCAGTGGCTCACGCCCTGTAATACCAGCACTTCGGGAGGCTGAAGTGGGCGGATCACACACTCCAGCCTGGGTAGAAAGAGCGAGATTCCGTGTCAAAAAAAAAAAAGTAGACACGCGCTACTGAAGTAAACCCATGGATACCATCATTCACCCAGCTGTCCGGTTTGTCCCATTTGAGCAGATGCCAGTACCATGTAAGACACTAACCCTATCCATGTTATGCCGGTTTAAGGTTTAATTTCACCTGTATTCCACGGCCCTCCCCAGACCTTCAGAAACACTGAAAATTCTAAGGAAAAAAACCTAGTAAGTACATACATGAAAGTTACCCTAAGGTGGACCACAGTAAAGGTATACTGGGACACGCAAATATCCTTCGGAATCAGATGATCATGTCCCTACATGAATATTCACTTTCTCTATTTTTCATCTTCTGGAAGAGAAACTGTACAGTAGCATAAAAAGAACAACAAATTTTGAGTACAAAGGGCTGGGTTTAAGATCTAGCTTTGTACCACTTATTAGCTGTATAATCTTAAGTAAATAATTTAATTTCTCAGGGCTTTAGTTATCTAAAATGTAATCCCTGGACCAGCAGCACCCTCAGTACCACCCAGAAACCTGGGAGAAATGCAAATTATGAGACCCTACCCCCAGATCTACTGAATAAGGGGTCTGGAGGTGGAACTCAGCAATCCTGTGCCCTCTAGGTGATTCTCATGTATGTTCGAGTTTGAGAATCCCTGTCCTATATAACATCACTTGCCCAACCTACTGTACTAACCAAACGCAAGGTATTACTCATATAAAGACTTTGTCACTTTTCTTTTTTTTTTTTTGAGACAGAGTTTCGCTCTTGTTGGAATAAGAGCTAACTCCCAAGCTGGAGTGCAATGGCGCGATTGCAGCTCACCACAACCTCTGCCTCCCGGGTTCAAGAGATTCTCCTGCCTCAGCCTCCCCAGTAGTTGGGATTACAGGCATGTGCCACCACGCCTGGCTAATTTTGTATTTTTAGTAGAGATGGGGTTTCTCCATATTGATCAGGCTGGTCTCAAACTCCCGACCTCAGGTGATCTGCCCGCCCCAGCCTCCCAAAGTGCTGGGATTATAGGCATAAGCCACCGCACCTGGCCGACCTTGTCACTTTTCCCAAGAGATTTAACCAATAATTATTTACCTATGACAACTACTCATCCTCCTGAAAACCCTGATGTTGGGGTATTACAGTAAAATCCTTATGTTCTAGGGGAAAAAAACATCTGAGTACAAATGTTATGGTCCTATTGTGATTCAACTGTTCTACCTAAAACCATACAACATACAGGCCGGGCGCGGTGGCTCACACCTGTAATCCCAGCACTTTGGGAGGCCGAGGCGGGAGGATCATGAGGTCAGGAGATCGAGACCATCCTGGCTAACATGGTGAAACCCTGTCTCTAGTAAAAACACAAAAAAATTAGCCAGGTATGGTGGCTGGTGCCTGTAGTCCTAGCTACTGGGGAGGCTGAGGCAGGAGAATGATGTGAACCTGGGAGGTGGGGCTTGCAGTGAGCCGAGATCGTGCCACTGCATTCCAGGCTGGGTGACAGAGCAAGACTCCGTCTCAAAAAAAACCATACAACATACATTCTTCAAGGATATTCACTTAAAGCTCCCATAATTAATGAAAAACAACTGAACTTAAAAGTAATTTTTAAAAAATAAGTTATTATCAATGATAGTTTATCCTTCCTGGCTTTAAAATAATTTTAGGATACTGACAATACACTTCCAGAATGTCTTGAACACCCTCAAAGGGCAATTAAAACATCTTTATCTTTATATTTAAATAACTAAATGCCTTTAAAAAACTTCTGTTCAGGAGCGTTTCATAAAAATTAAACTATGGGCCAGGTGCGGTGGTTCACGCCTGTAATCCCAGCACTTTGGGAGGCCGAGGCGGGAGGATCATGAGGTCAGGAGATCAAGACCATCCTGGCTAACATGGTGAAACCCCGTCTCTAGTAAAAACACAAAAAAATTAGCCGGGCATAGTGGCGGGCGCCTGTGGTCCCAGCTACTCGGGAGACTGAGGCAGGAGAATGGTGTGAACCCGGGAGGCAGAGCTTGCAGTAAGCCAAGATTGTGCCACTGCACTCCAGCCTGGGCAACAGAGCAAGACTCCATCTAAAAAAAAAGATTAGAAATAATTGCATTAGTCAATGATCACATCCAGAACACACTTACTTGTCGTAAGAACTGCTTTCCAAAATATGAAGTAGCCATGCTGGTTAAATTCTTTCTGCTGCCCACCTTACACCTGATGTAACCATACAGGTTGGCACCTTGTAGTACCACACCCATGATAACCACCGCCTGGGACAAGGGAAAAAATAATCAGTGGTTACTGGCCTGAAATAGACCCTTCTCTGTGCCATAAATGAGACAAGGCAGATTGTCATGAGAAAGAGAGGGAAGAAGAAGCTCTGCAAAGCCATGATTGTGCCAGTGAGAGTTTTCCAGAGACAGCTGCCAGAATAGACCCAACTGATAGACGCGCTGCACAAGGCATGAGTCATTCACCCAGCAAGTATTTACTAAACACAACCGCTCTATGTGCCAGGCACATACTAGCTGCTGGGCATGCAGTAAAGGGGGAGCCTTCTTGCTCTGTTTCCCACTGGTCTGTGAGTAAAGTTAGGAAAAGTAAACGAGACTCAGGAAAGGCTCAAATGTTAATTATTTCCGTAAGAATTACAAAAGAACAGTCAAGAGGTAGATCAAGTCCAATAAACTGAGAGCAGGCAGGGGTGAATCTCTGCTCTGTGTGACAACTGGCTTCTAGTAGAGGGGATGGAATGTCCTAAGGGAGCAATCAACAGATGCCTGCCTTCCCTGAAGAGGGAGACAGCTCCAAGGGGAACTGTACTTTAGCAGAGCTGTTTGTTCCTTTGAGTTTCTTTTTCTCACCTATGGTGATCCCACTAGGATCAATGAGAAGTGAGAAAAAGAAACTCAAAACCCATTCTTTAAAAATTTCTAATTAATCTCAATTAGAAAAATTAAGACAATGTGAGGAATTCCCATGGTTAAAGATGCTAATACAGTGATCAGCAAAGTTCTTCTGTAAAGGGCCAAATCATAAATATTTTAGACCATACGGTCTCTGTTGCAATTACTCAACTCTAATGTTCTAATCCAAAGGCAGCCATAGATGATATATAAATGCGCAAGGCTGTTTTTCAATAAAAACTTAAAAAAACAGGTGTCGGGCTGGATTTGGTCTGCAGGCCATAGTTTGCCAACCCTTGTTCTGGAATAAACAGCTCATTGACCATTCTACTCTTTCATATCTGTGACAAGCAAAACAGCTCAATGAAATCTCTTTTTCCGGCCAGGCGCGGTGGCTCAAGCCTGTAATCCCAGCACTTTGGGAGGCCGAGACGGGCGGATCACGAGGTCAGGAGATCAAGACCATCCTGGCTAACACAGTGAAACCCCATCTCTACTAAAAACTACAAAAAACTAGCCGGGCGAGGTGGCGGTGCCTGTAGTCCCAGCTACTTGGGAGGCTGAGGCAGGAGAATGGCGTGAACCCGGGAGGCGGAGCTTGCAGTGAGCTGAGATCTGGCCACAGCACTCCAGCCTGGGTGACAGAGCGAGACTCCGTCTCAAAAAAAAAAGAAATGTCTTTTTCCAATCTAGATTTATTCTCCTTACCCTTAACAAGATGTACGGCTGATTTTAATGTTTAATTAATAGATTTAAATATTTGATTAATGAACAGGTTCACATTCCTAGTAAAAGACAAGGAGGTGATCCTTTCTGTTCTAAATTTATGTTTCATGGAATTAAACGTGTTAGTGTATTAAGAGGTTGCTAGTTACCTACATAAATATAAAACTGTGTCTTTATTTGAATAAATGTCTTTTTAACTTCCCATGCTTCTCAAATAGTGGCGCTGCTGGGTATGTATATATCAACATGCCAGGATACACCTGAATTCACAGACCAATCACAGGTCCTGCTAAGGCATCAATTTACTCAATGGCAACAAATGTTAAAATCTGTAAGTTAAACTTCTGGTTTAAGATGGTGCAGTGAAGTCAGGCATGAAGACCTTCTCCCCTTAAGGTATAAACAGGAAACAGCGTTTTTAAAAACGCAAATAAACTAATACCACCAAACATAAAAAGGGGCTGGTGGCCGAAGAGCCAGCCTGGAGCAGCTCTACACAGCTCCACACTCTCCAAAGAAGCTCTAAGGAAAATTTCACTAATAATTGCCATCCCCAGCAACTTACAGAAAAGCAAAAGACCTGAGAAAAAACATGCAGAAACAGCCATGACAACAGAAACTCCTCCCAACTAACAATGGCCCAAAAAGGCAAGAAAATCCCTGCAGCTGGCCATAGTGGTGCCACCAGGTGGGAAGAAGGCAGGAGAGGAAGCACAGAAGCATCAATAATCATGAGAGCTGATCATCTTAAGAGAAGTGAGAAGGTGGGAGACTCATGGAGAGCCTGGGTGAAGCCCCTTCCTGTCCTGTGGTCTTAACCCATTTATTTTTATTATTTTTAATTAATTCTTTCTTTCGAGATGGAGTCTCGGTCTGTCGTCCAGAATGGAGTGCAGTGGCACGATCTCTCCTTGCAAACTCCGGCTCCTGGTTTCACACCATTCTCCTGCCTCAGCCTCCCAAGTAGCCGGGACTACAGGCGCCTGCCACCATGCTAATTTTTTGTATTTTTAGTAGAGACAGGGTTTCACCATGTCAGCTAGGATGGTCTCAATCCTCCTGACCTCGTGATCTGCCCGCCTCAGCCCTCCCAAAGTGCTGGGATTACAGGCATGAGCCACTATACCCGGCAGTCTTAACCCATTTATGCTGTAGGTTGCAATTTTGTGAATTTTTGCATGAGTGAAAAATCAGACCTTGGTGATGACCTTGAGCAGTAGGATATAAATAACTCCTACATGCTTAGCGTTCCAATAATGGAACACTAGGCATAAGTAGGTTAACACAGGATCAAACTGGCTTTCACATAACCTCTCCCTGTTTTGTTTTAAGGAAGTAGAGACACTGCTAGAAAAAGACTGGGCTGACTCTCCTGGATGGATGCTAAAACTCCAAGGTCTCACAAACAATCCAAAGCAGAAGGGAAGAACCAGAGGAGAGTGCACAGCCAACCAGGAGACAAGAGCTCCACTAAGGAAGAGAACGCAAAACCAGGCCGCCCAGCCAAGACAGCCAGAGCCTGGCGAGTTCTCCACCTCGCACCTCACACCTGTGTCTTAATGCCACCAAACCCAGCACTGCAACTCCAGCTCAGAGCAGCAGCCACATGCCTCAGACATCAGGGGAAGGTGGTCAAGGAAGATTCACCCTCACTAAACCAGCAGAAAGAGAACGGCTGGACAGGGCTGTCACTGTAAGGATAAGCAAAATGGATAAGAACAAAGGGAAGTGCATTTATGCAAAACTATAGCAAAAGAAAAAAGCAGCACAGTATACAGAAGATAGGTGAAGAATCTACTCAGAAAGAAAAAAAAAATCAAAATAAAAGCATTCCTGGGAATACTTCACCATATAGAAAAACCTAAAGATAAGAACTCAAAAAGCATGAGGATGAGATAACAGGAGATGAAAACGGAGCTGACAAAGCTAAGGAAATACAGAGAGAAGCCTTAGCTGAGCACCTAAAATAGTTACTGTTCTCTCCTCTGCCCTCTCTACCCCATTACTTTGTATCATTAAGTAACATACCCTACTGTATTTTTTACTGTCTGTCTACCTGCCACGAGAACACAAGCTCTACTGGAACAGTCATCTTGTTTACCTGTCCCCTAACTTATCCCTGTGTCCCCAGACCGCTCTGACATAACAGTGAACTCTTAAAATTGCTGAATAAATAAGGAAATGAATAATTACAGCAACAAGAAAATAGTAGACGAGAACAAATAAAAATGATCCAACATAGACATAACTAATACTTCAAAATTAAAGGTCAAAACATAGAACATAAATAAATGCAAAGATTTAACAGAAAAAAATTTTCCTGATTCCAAGTAAAACTTTAGACTGCCTGTCTCAGAAAGGCACACAGGCTCCAGAAAATTGATATGGAAAGATAAATACAGATACATCCGGGTTACACAAACTAAAAAAAACAAAACAAAACCTTATGGGGAGAGATTACAAAGGTTAAGTAAGCCTGGCCTCAGACTTCTCCAAAATATTCATTATAAGAAAACGATGGAATAGCATCTTCCAAAAGGAAACAAACTGTGACCCAAGAATATTAATCCAGCCAGGTCATCATTCAAAAATGGTCAGTAGGCTCATATGTTTAAACATGAGTCAAAAGAAAATGTAACCAACCAATAAGTAAAAGGAGAAGCTGCAGTAAGACTGGTGATAGGCAATGAATCGATTTTTTTAAAAAACAGATCAAAGACTTAACACCCACTAAGAAATATGTTTTCAAAAGGTAACCATTGTAATACTTGGTAACACAAAAATAACATTGGAACAAACAAGAAAGAAAGGAGGAGACTCATAGGAAGGAATATGAGCGTTTATTTTCTTCCCTTTCTAAACAGAGTCTATTAAGTCAATAAACAGGTTTAAGTACATTAATTAATGTTACAAAGAAAACCACTAGAAGGACTAAAATAAGACTACAATAAGCAAAACTCTAGAGGTAGGAGCAGGGAGAAGTTAAAGAAACCATATGAGTGTAAAGTTTCCCATTTTCCAGAGCAGGAAATCTACAAATATTGAATAAATTTCCTAATTCATGAAAGAGGGTAATGATATAAACATATAAAGTAATTAAAGGTAACTACTAGAAGAACTGAAAAAGATAGTAAGTTTCCAAATCCAAAGAAGTATGAATGTATGAGCACGCACAAAGAAAAAAAGAACCTGGCCGGGTGTGGTGGCTCAAACCTGTAATCCCAGCACTTTGGGAGGCCGAGACGGGCGGATCACGAGGTCAGGAGATCGAGACCATCCTGGCTAACACGGTGAAACCCCGTCTCCACTAAAAAATACAAAAAACTAGCTGGGCGAGGTGGCGGGCACCTGTAGTCCCAGCTACTCGGGAGGCTGAGGCAGGAGAATGGCATAAACCTGGGAGGCGGAGCTTGTAGTGAGCTGAGATCCGGCCACTGCACTCCAGCCTGGGCGACAGAGCCAAACTCCGTCTCAAAAAAAAGAAGAAAAAAAGAACCTGTATCGCAAAACAAAATTTAAAAAATACTACAAATTAGGAGGAAAAACGTAATTAAGGTCAAAATATACCTGATATCAGTAAATATTGTGTGACATTTTTTCACACAATATTTACTGGTATCAGATATAAGACAGAACAAGAAAAAATAATATAAAAGAAAGAATAAGACTTACAAATTGGGTCAAGTGACAAACTATATTTTCCAAAGACAGCAGCAAGAATATCTCCTCTTCCACAAAGTCTTCTAGCACCTTCTTATTCCTTATCAAGAGTAGAGCCTAATTCCTATTTCCTTGAATGTGGGTGGGCAGCAGAAGTGATACTATGACACCTTAGGCTAGATTGTAAAAGCTTATGAGCTAGAACACCCCACAAGTGAAGTACTAGGCCTCCACGTAAACAGTCCCACCCCCACAGGCCACCACGCCATAAGGAAGCCCAAATTAACGCACATGGAAAAACACGTGGAGAGGCCATGGGATCTCATGAAGAGGAGATGGCTCACAACCCCCAATCATTCCAACTATTGTGTGACTGCAACTACTCAAGACCTCAAGCCAGAATCTCCCAGCAGAGCCCTTCCCAAGATCCTGACCCATCGAAACTATGAGATAATGGCTGTTGTTTTTCTAAGCCACTAAGTTTTGCGGTGAATTCTTATGCAGCAATAGGTAACCAAAACAGATTACCAACCATTATTTCCAGAAAAGACCACTAATATCCTAGAAAATGGGTGGGAAGGGGTCTTTTAGGTCTCTTCTCCAGTATTATACAGAAAGGTAGAGTTGGGAGCAAAACTTGGAAATTATATGATGAAGCTGCCTATTCAAGATAGATCCCTAATGATAAGGACTTGGTTGTTGCTTCCTATGATTACCATCAGACATCTTAATGGATTATTTGAAAGTTCTACATTGATACTCACCAACCATTTTACTCTGAAGGAGAAGAGTGCACTAAAGGCAAATATTACCCACAGCACTGGACAGGCAATAAGTCCCAACCAAAAGATTCTTGATTCAGCCTCTGATACAGTTTTATTCTCTTGAGAGGACTCCTATAAAAGAACATAAATTCAATAATCATGTTGTGAGATTTAGCAATAAAAAGTTCAACATGTTTAATAAAAAACATATTACTCACAAGTTCAAATATTAATACAGACAGCCCAAGTCCTAAGTCAGAAGCCAAAAAAACATGACTTCCACTCTTGTAATTTTAGGAACTGATCTACATTAACTCAAGAATTTTGCATTTTCAGGACAGGATGGATGGTTTACCACAACACATGACAGTAAAGAGTGGTCTCTGATAGGCTTCACTTCTTCTTGCACTTGTACTACTTATTCATAAGGAAGCTCTAAATGATACCTTTCTGAGTAAGGATCAAGGAAATCACAGTTATAATCACTCTGGAGACTAAAAGGTCAAATTAGCATCCAGAGGGGGAAAAAAATGGAATTAAGGGATTCAAGACAATTATCAAAATGTCTTAGCAATACCCCAGGAATTTATAAGGGTGGTAAGTTGTGTCCAAGGTAGATTCTATAATATAAAAGAATACAGGCTCATTGAACACAGTGCTACTTTCTTAAAATAACTTGTCAATACCCTTGATGTACTGTTGCCAAGAATTTGGTCCTCTGCTTCCAAAACTCATTTCCACGAGGAAAGTGAATATTCACTATAGTGTAGCAGGCTAACCCAAAACAGACCGGGACCCCCAGGGCTCCTGAAGGCAGAAGCTTGAAGAATAGAGTGCTCTGATCAGCTTTTCTATCCAGTTGCACTCCTCCTCCTCCTTTTTCCTGCCCAGAAAGGAAAGACGACCACAGGAGCAAAGACAGAACAAGATATTGAAAGCAGTTATCTGCTGGGCATAGAGGGATTCATGGAGATACTAACGAAGGCAACACAGAGGTATTTTATCAGCAGTCCCTGACAGGCAGCTTAGCACACTGTATAAACGCTGATCTAGTGTCTTTCCTCAAAGTACTCTGTTCTGTGTATTGCTTGTTTCTGGTCTGAACTAGACAGAAAAATGCATTAAATTCTAGAAGGCCATCATCTCCTTTAGTACCGACATGCCAAGCGATTTGCTGAGTGTTTTTAATTCTGAATACTTCATCTTCTAATATTTAAATATAACCTACAAATAATTTAGCTGATAACACTATTTAAAACAAAAAAGGCACTTTACCTTTCTAGATTCAAATACCCAGTGGCTCTTTCCATCTTCATCAATGTGATTCCACCAACGTAGGCCAACCATTAGTCTACCTGTGACATTCTGGTGAAGATTAATGTAAACAGACACATTTTAAAAGTATTATTTAAAGATCTATCATCAGCTCATATCTTAGTGTAACATTTCACAAACAAAAACCTTCAGCTTTACCTCCATAATATCCAGTTAGCAAAGACTACTATATATCAGGCCTGGCTAAATGATTAAGTAAAATGATAATGGCAGTACTAGTAGAGGTAGAGGTAACAGAGCAAGCCACAAGTCTACCCATAAACATTACCCCTTCTCTTTTCCCTCATGAACAATTTGCCCTTTCTCCAGTTCCCTAATTTTCCCTAAACTCCTTGCTATTTGGTTACTGTGACCTACCTTACATCCTGACTATAGCTACATATATTTTACAACTATATATCCCCAAAAATGGTTATACACACTAGCCTTCAGTCAGTCTCTCGAGTGTACCAAGCTCTTTTCCTATTTACTAAGGTAACAAATTCCTTTGATAGCTTTCCTAGCGTTTATTTACTCAACAAATATTTACTGAGCATCTACTATGTGCTGGTAATACAACAGTGACTAACAGATACCATCTCTTTTCTCAGAGAAAGAGGTGAAGAGGAAGCAGACAACCAATGTACAAATGTACCATTATCAACTGAGGTTAAGTCCTGCAAGGGAAAAGTGTGGGATGATTGAAGAGTGTAACAGCGAAATTTGATCTAGTCTGGGTATCAGAAAATGACTCTCTGAGGAATCAACATTTGGAATGAAATTTAAAGAATAAATAAGAATCAATAGTACCGGGGATGTTTAATTAATGATGTCCACTAATAGATTCAGTGGTTCTGTGAACTTCGATGGGTAAAAAAAATGTCATCTTCGTTTCCATTAACCTCTGGCTGAAATTTAACATATCTTTAAATTACGAATGTAGACAACAAACTACGAATGTCGGTAAAATTAAAAAACACCTTGACAAAACAGAAATCACAGACTTTTTTTATTTTGTGCTATACTTGCTACAGTTACCTCAAAATATTGTAGGTTTTTTGTTTTTTGTTTTGTTTTTTTGTTTTTGAGATGGAGTTTCGCTCTTGTTGCCCAGGCTGGAGTGCAATAGGGCAATCTCAGCTCACTGCAACCTCTGCCTCCCAGGTTCAAGTGATTCTCCTGCCTCAGCCTCTCAAGTAACAGGGACTACAGGCATGCACCCCACGCCCAGCTAATTAGTAGAGACGGGGTTTCTCCATGTTGGTCAGGCTGGTCTTGAACTCCTAATCTCAGGTGATTCACCGGCCTCAGCCTCCCAAAGTGCTGGGAATACAGGAGTGAGCCACCGCGCCCAGCCTCAAAATACTGTTTAGGCTCACCACTGCTTTGAAAGTAGTTAGCGTATCTTTAAATTATTAATGGAGATAACAAACTACGAATATAGATAAAATTAAAAACACCCTGACACAATAGAAACCACAGACATTTTTCATTTCATACTATACTTGCTGCAGTTATCTCAAAATACTGTTTATGCTCACTACTGCTGTGAAAGTAGTTATTAGACCTGCCATTAGATCTTACCATTAATAAATTTATAAAGTATCGTAGTCCTCCCTTATCTGCAGGGTATACAATCGAAGACCCCCAGAAGATGCCTGAAATCACGGATAATACCAAACCCTATATATGCTATATTTTTTCCTATACATACATACCTATGATAACGTTTAATTTATAAGTAAGGCACAGTAAGAGATTAATGACAAGAAATAAAAACAGAACAATTATAACAACATAATCTAATAAAATGTATGTGAATGTGGTTCTCTCTCTTCACGCAATATCTTACTGTTTAGTATAGTGTACTACAGTAACTGAAACCACAGAAAGTGAAACCTCAGATAAAAAGATTAGGAATCCCTGTATTAAGGTGATGTGGGAGCAAGAAGAGCATTCCAGATAGAGTAGTAGGCACTGACGCCCTAATGAATAAAGTATAATCTATGGATTTATGGGACTTGGTCATTATGGAGTAGGAAGGAGGCAACTGATACACTTCTGGTTTGCTTAAGTAAAAAAAATAAGGGCCGGGCGCGGTGGCTCACGCCTATAATCCCAGCACTTTGGGAGGCCGAGGCGGGCGGATCACAAGGTCAGGAGATCCAGACCACGGTGAAACCCCGTCTCTACTAAAAATACAAAAAATTAGCCGGGCGCGGTGGCGGGCGCCTGTAGTCCCAGCTACTCAGGAGGCTGAGGCATGAGAATGGCGTGAACCCGTGAGGCGGAGCTTGGAGTGAGCTGAGATCCGGCCACTGCACTCCAGCCTGGGCGACAGAGCGAGACTCCGTCTCAAAAAAAATAGTGATTCCAGACCCCGTGAAAGGGAACACTTAAAGAAGAAGAATGGGGAGTGGAAGATGGCAAGTAGTATTTTACATATGTTAAGAGATGAGATGCCTGGCCAGTCATGGTGGCTTACTTGGGTTCAAGACCAGCCTGGCTAACATAGCGAAACCCTGTCTCTACTAAAAATACAAAAATTAGCCAGGCATGGTGGCACATGCCTGTAGTCTCAGCTACCGAGGAGGCTGAGTCAGGAGAATCGCCTGAACCCGGGAGGCGGAGGTTGCAGTGAGCCGAGATCACACCACTGCACTCCAGCTTGGGCGACAAAGCGAGATTTCATCTCAAAAAAAAACATCTGAGATGCCTTCAAGGCAGCCACATAAAAACGTGAAGAAGACACATGGAGAGGCCTTGAGTTGTGAAGACAAACCTGAATGGAGATACAGATCTGGGAGGCAACACAGCTTACAGATCAGCAGTCAAAACCAGAAGCACAGATGGCACTCCTTAGGAAAGGAATACAGGAGAAGAAAAGGAAGAGTCTTATGAAACCAAAATTCCTATGGGAGAGATGTTAAGTGAAAAAAAAAAAAAAAAAAAAAGAGCTGGCAAGGGAGACCTAAACCAGAAGTATTTTCAAAGAATGCTCTCAGAATACTTTCGAACTCTTCCATGTTCCCATTTTCCAACTCTTTCCTGTTTTTATCTTTATTAGCTTATTTTCCTAATTTCTCAGGCTTATAGCTTATTTCTGAAACTTCTGGATTCAAGTAGTCCATTATTTTCCCTCTTTCTATTCTTTTCCCTCTGAATTCAGTTTTTGACATATCCAGAAAGCTTGACTGTAAATGATCACCATTAAGGTATAAATAACCTATATTTACAGTTTTTTGCTTCCTTTTAAACCCAATTACATAGCAGTTGGCTTTTTAAAAAGAATTCCAATTTTGACAACCACTTTCTATTAATTTCTAGTTCTGTTTCATTGGACTAGAAAATGTAGGTGCTCTGGGCAATTTTACTTAGATTTTCTTCACAGTGATACTTAGTCAATTTTTGTAAATGCTCCACAGGCACTTTACAAGAACGTATTCTGTCATACAAAGTCCCAAAAACTGCTATTAAATTGATGTTGCTAATTATTTCATTCAGATCCTTCAGACCTTAGTTATTTTTTGGCACTTTGGTTTGTTAAAGATTGTAGTTTGTTAGACTTATCATAATGCTTTTCTATCTTCTAATATTTCTAATTTTTTAAATACATAGTTTGATATAATTTTACTCTGAATGATCTTCACTGTGATTCATAAAATGACTTTTTTTGTTCCTCTTTGTGCTTTCTTACTCTGATTCACATCTCATCTGATAATCATACAATGCCAAGTTTCTTTTTGTTTGAGTTGATCTGATGTTATCTTTGCCTTCTTTTATTTTTTCTAATGTCATTAATGTGGTTAGATCTTTTGTTTGGACTTTGATTTCCGACCCGATCTTAATATTCTTGTCTTTAAATGGGTATTTTAATCAAATTACATTTACTATTATAATGAATTTGCTATTACTTACATCACCTTGTACATGTGCTTTCTGATTTAAGCTTCCTTGACACTTGCTTTGTTTTCCTTCTTCTGCTCTATGAACTGTTTACTTGCTCCATCTTCTCTAATGTTTCAGAAGATACATGACTTGTTTTAAATTTTACTAATAGTTGTCATTAAATTTTTAAAACCATTATTTAACCTTTTTTACTCAATTTGTCAGAGTGAAGAATAAAATAAAAACCAATATAAGCTTTAGCATTTAAACATACCTTTAAATTATTTTCCGTTCTCTACCTCTTATCTTCATTAACATTACCTAGGGCAAGCCTATCCAACCCTCTGTCCACAGGCCTCATGCTGCCCAGGACAGCTTTGAATGTGGCCCAAGAGAAATTAATAAACTTTTTTTTTTTTCTGAGACAGAGTCTCACTCTGTCGCCCAGGCTGGAGTGCAGTGGCGCGATCTCAGCTCATTGCAAGATCTGCCTACCGCGTTCACGTCATTCTCCTGCCTCAGTCTCCAGGTTAGCTGGAACTACAGGTGACCGCCACCACGCCCGGCTAATTATTTTTTTGTATTTTTAGTAGAGACGGGGTTTCATCATGTTAGACAGAATGGTCTCGATCTCCTGTCCTCATGATCCACCTGCCTTCGCCTCCCAAAGTGCTGGGATTACAGACATGAGCCACCACCTGGCCAAGAAAATCGTAAACTTTCTTAAAACATTATGAGATATTTTTGTGTGTGATTTTTTTTTTTTTTTAAGCTCATCACCTAATGTTAGTGTATTTTATGTGTGGCCCAAGACAATTCTTTCTTCCACTGTGGCCCAGGGAAACCAAAAGATTGGACACCTAGGGGTTTAGATAAAGATTGCTTTTTTGTTTTTTTAGTAAGTACATTGAGATTTATAACAATTATGACACATCTCTATTTTAACTGTTTCAGAACCCTGCTTATCCGAAGTCCACTTAATAACTTCCCTATTCTTGACTTAATTTTGCTTCATATCTCCATTATTTGGCTATCTATAATTTTTCCAAGGATAAAAGGGTGCCATTTTTTAAGCCCTTGTTTAAAAACAAAAAAAAAAACAAACAAACAAAACAAAACCTTATCAGAAAATAAACTATTTTGATCACGTTTTTTAAAACTCTAAACCCAGAAAAATTTTAAGAGTTTGGAAATTACCAGGAAGAACTGACTGGAAAGCATATTCTATTTGGCTGAACAGAAATTTTATGAACAACAAAAAGAAACGCATATCAAAACTGTGAGTAGGTATGTACTAAATACTTTAGAGCATAAAGTAATAGAAGAAATTCAAAGAAATGCAAGCCAAAGAAGAGTGGACAAAAGAAAAACCTAAAGAAAACAGACCACTGAAATCTTCCTTCTCGGCATTATGTGGCCTATGGAAACTGGCCATCACCAAGCCAACCACTTCTGATATCTATAAGAATTAAAAGATGGCCAGGCGCGGTGTTTCACGCCTGTAATCCCAGCACTTTGGGAGGCCAAGGCGGGCAGATCCACTGAGGTCAGAAGTTCGAGACCAGCCTGACCAACATGGAGAAACCCAGTGTCTATTAAAAATACAAAAAAACTAGCCAGGCATGGTGGTGCATGCCTGTAATCCCAGCTACTCGGGAGGCTGAGGCAGGAGAATCACTTGAACCCAGGAGGCAGAGGTTGCTGTGAGTGAGCCAAGATCATGCCATTGCACTCCAGCCTGGGCAACAAGAGTGAAACTCCATCACAAAAAAAATAAAACAAGAATTAAAAGATCTAAAAATGGATACATTGGTGGGTATGAATAGGGTTGTAACATCTTACTGGTCTTTGAATCAGTATATGTCTCTGAAACTCCAAAATTAGCCTTTGATTTTTTTTCTCCACTATTTTACTATGAATATTTTCAAACACACAGAGTTAAATTTTACAGTGAATACCCAAATATCATCTAGAGTCCATATTTAATATTTTATTATGCTTACTTGATTATCTATCCATGTACCTATCTATCCATCCATCCATCTCTCTAATCATTGTTCTTGAGTTTAAAACCATTTCTTACACTCCTTTCTATCCCCTACAGCAGGGTGTCTCAACCTTGGCACAACTGACATTTTGGGTAATTCTTTGTTGCAGGGGGCTGTCCTGCGTGTTAGGATATTTAGCAGCACATCTGCCCTCTATCCACTAGATGTCAATAGCACACTCCTCCCACCTCCAGTCATGACAACCAAAAATGTCTTTGGACACTGACAAATATTCAGTGGGTGGCAAGCTTGTCTCTGGTTGAGAAACACTGCCCTAAAGCATCCATAGGAGTCTCTGCAAAAGGTAGGTATTTTTTAAGTATTTGTGGACAACCTACACTGAGGCCTTATCTAGAAATTACATATAGCACACCTACAGGTAAGCCTGAAGCAAAACCCATGGTATGGATTAGAAGCAACATTGGAGGGTCTATGGTTGCTAGTCACATTTGTTTATTTGACTTTAAAGCTCATGTAGGTTAGAATATGGCACAGAAAAATCAGCAGCACAGTAACCTACATGTCTCATCTTGTCAAAGGGAAAAAATGAAAAAAAAACTACATGCAATTTGATATATCTAGCACTTTAACACAGACAAGGTTTGAAGTAACAAAAGATTAATTCTAACGCAAAATGTTCTCATTATTTTATACATCATTTTCATATTAAATATAATTTTCAAATAAAAACAATCAAAATTACCTTCACTGCCCAAAAGTCACACGACAATAACAAGATAATTGTCACCATACAGGTAATAAAGCTGCTGCTGAGCAACTCACAGAGAAGGTAGACGACGATTGCACTGACTCGAAAGAATAAGTGGAAAAATGATGCTACTGGATGTCTGAAAACCAAAACACAATATGCAATTACATTTTACTACAGGTACTAGCAAATGTAGAGAAAAAATGTTTTAGACATGGTGTAACTGTGAAGTTTTGTCAAAATAAAAGAGATGACTTTAGGAGGAAGCAAACGTCCTAGCTCTCTTTTTCTTAAGTCCCACTATTTGACTAGGCCCTGTTGTCACAGAAAATACACTGTGCACAGATGACTTTAACACTTCATTGAATATAAACTTTCACAAAATATGTAATAAAGAACTTTACCTCGCTTGGAGAAATAAGGAAACTGTATCTTAGAATCTGAATCATATTTTCCAACCATGCCAGAAGAATTCCTTAGCCCTCAGAAATCACTTCAGAAATTAAGACAAAGTTATCAGGTAGGTTGTTTCTTGTTTTGTTTCTTTTCTTTTTTTTTTTTTTGAGATGGAGTCACGCTCTGTCGCCCAGGATGGAGTGTGGTGGCACGATCTCGGCTCACTGCAAACTGCCTCCCAGGTTCACACCATTCTCCTGCCTCAGCCTCCTGAGTAGCTGGGACTACAGGCACCCACCACCATGCCCAGCAGACTTCTGTACTTTTTTTTAGTAGAGAGGGGGTTTCACCGTGTTAGTCAGGATAGTCTCAATGTTTTGACCTCGTGATTCGCCCGCCTCGGCCTCCCAAAGCGCTGGGATTACAGGCGTGAGCCACTGCACCCAGCCTGTTTCTTGTTTTTTAACACCTTTTTTGAGATATAATTCACATATCATACAATTTACTTACTTAAGGTAAACAATCTAATGGTTTGTAATGGTTTGTAGTACATTCACAGAGTTGTACAACCATCACGCCAATCAATTTTACAACTTTTCATTACCCCAGACAGAATCTTTGTACCCACTGGCAGTCATTCCCCATTTACCTTCAAACCCCTCAGTATCTAGCAACAGCTAATCTATCTTCTGTCTCTACAGATTTGCCTATTCTGGACTTTTCACACAAATGAAATCACACAATATGTGGTCTTTTGTGACTGGCATGAAAGATGAAAGAAAAGTGAAAAACAGCATTTTAGCAGGGTTCAGATAGAATTTGCTTTCAGTAAGTGAATTTCTTTAGAGAGAATTAAATTTAGAATAGAAATGTCATGTGATTTTGAAACGTGCACAATAAATCAAAATGTAACATATCTATAGAAACTATATGAAGAAATGGTACATTCTTGGAAAACAGCAAAGAATTAAAACACAGGTGTTCAAATAATTGGATTTGCTAATTTTAAAACTCAGTATTAAGTAAAATTCCATATGCTAATTATTCACAAGAAAATCTAATGTCATCTTGGTCTTACACTAAATACTGCATGTTGTCAAACCAGCAACATGCAGTATTCACAAGCACAGCGAAACAACGACATACATACAGAACAGCACTGGACACTAACACAGCTCATGCAACTTCTCCTCCTACCTGATTTTGGATTTTCTTGGTCTATTAGTCGTCTCCTCTTCTGCG
This sequence comes from Colobus angolensis palliatus, assembly GCF_000951035.1. Taxonomy (NCBI): domain Eukaryota; kingdom Metazoa; phylum Chordata; class Mammalia; order Primates; family Cercopithecidae; genus Colobus; species Colobus angolensis. The sequence continues at coordinate 177,171 of NW_012113697.1, read as the reverse complement.
TCAAACAGGGAAACATCTTCAGTGTCATCATTACTATCCTAGCAGGAAAAATAAATGGTCAAGAAGCAAAAGGATATTCAGTGTTTACACAGTCACTGCATGCAAAACTGCATACTCATCAAAATAGAAGATAAAATAATGTGGTTACAGCATCAGGAATTCAAAACCTAGGAAAAGGACACATGCAGATCCTCCATCCTACCCTCCTCAAATCATCTGGCAAAAACCCCAGGTAATAATACAAGTCTCAGCTGCTCCATTCCTGCCCGTAGGCTGCACTTTCTGAGAACACTCTGGGGTGCAGGTGATGCTACTACAAACTTAACACCTATCCTCACCTGTTCTCTCCCAAGTCACAGAGCAAACCGAGGCTACTGGGGATAATCTCAAGGTTTCTGGCTCCTTCACAAAATCATCTGACTGCATCCTTAGTTCCATGATCCCTTCTCACAACTCCTTCTCTTCTTATCCAAGGTTAAACCAATTATTTGTGCTCAGAATAACTTCTTTTCATACCTCCTCGGGGACTTGTTTCATCATTTTCCCCTTTATTTACATTTTCTTCTACCTTCAAGTCTATCTATTGGATCTTTCTTTTTTGTTGTTGTTGTTGAAATGGAGTTTTGCTCATCACCCAGGCTGGAGTGCAATGGCATGATCTTGGCTCGCTGCAACCTCCGCCTCCTGGGTTCAAACGATTCTCCAGACTCAGCCTCCCAAGTTGCTGGGATTACAGGTGAGTGCCATCACGCCCAGCTAATTTTTGTATTTTTAGTTAAGATGGGATTTCGCGATGTTGGCCAGGCTGGTCTTGAACTCCTGACCTCAGGCGATCTGCCCGCTTCGGCCTCCCAAAGTGCTGGGATTACAGGCATGAGCCACCGAGCCCGGCCTCTACTGAATCTTTCTAATCAGCATATGCATATAAACTTCTTCAAGGCCACTTATTAGGCAAAAAAGATTTTAAGAACCCTGATCCTGAATCTCCCCTTCAATCCTCTACCTTCCCAAAGCATTGCTTCCTTTTACAACCTTAGCCTTATTTTTTTTTTTTTTTTTGAGATGGAGTCTTGCTCTGTCGCCCAGGCTGGAGTACACTGGTATGGTCTCGGCTTACTGCAACCTCCACCTCCTGGGTTTAAGTGATTCTAGTGCCTCAGCCTCCTCAGTAGTTGGGATTACAGGAGTGTATCTCAGCTAATTAGCCTAGCTAATTTTTGTATTTTTAGTAGAAACAGAGTCTCAACATGTTAGCCAGGCTGGTTTCAAACTCCTGACCTCGAGTGATCCGCCCACCTCACCCTCCCAAAGTGCTAGGATTATAGGTGTGAGCCACCACGCCCAACCAGGACTGTCTTTGCATTGTAATAAATCCTCGTGTCTAGCAGAGCATTCAGCCAAGTGGTACAATATTTGTTGAAGGCATGAGTAAATAAGCAAAGGAGGCTATAATATACAGCTGACTGTGATCAGGGCTGAGAAATCTAAGTACAAATGGGAGCTGAGGAAGGAAGCAAATCATTCCTACTACAGGACACTGGAGAAGTTTTCTGGAGGAGAGTTTATCAGCTGGGCCCTGATAGTCCGCATAGGCCTCCCTAGACTAGGTATATTTTGAAAGGCACAGGTGGGAATACAGGAAGTTTGTCTAAGAAATGGCCAAGTAGCCCATGCAGTAAGTGATGGATGGGAGAAGCTCCTATTGAGCTAAGGCTGAAAAGGTAAAATGGATTAAGACCTATGAGACTAGTGGTTCTCAACCTTCGCTACAATTAGAATGCTCTTTTTATTTTAAAAAAAAAAAAAAAAAAGGCTGATAATTGGGTCCATCCCTCAGTGGTTCAGATATAATTGCTTTGAGGTGTGATCACAATGTAGAGCCAAGATTGAGATCCACCGTATGATGTTATGAATAAAAAGCTGAGGCCTTCTGCTCTTGATCCCAACAGTCTAATCGCCATCCAGCAGCCAGGGAGACTTTTTCACATCAAATCATATCATTCCCCTACTGAAACCCCTCAGCACTATGACTAAAAAACAGACTCCCTATCATAATCTATCATGATCTGGTACCTGCCAATCTCTAAGACCTTATCTCAGGCCACTCACCCTTCATGAACTGTGGCAGGCTGAATACCTCCTCACCCCTGCCAAAGATGTTTAGGTTCTAATCCCTGGAACCTGTGAATATGTGAATTTACTTGGCAAAAAGAGTTTCACAAATGGGATTAAGTTAAGGATCTTGAGGTCAAGAGATTACCCTGGATTACCCAGGCTGGCCAGATGATGTGATCGCAATGGTCCTTACAAGAGAAACAAAGGAGTCAGAGAAGGTGATGAAACAAGCAAAGTAGAGATCAGAGACAGAGATTCAAATACGCTGTGCTGATGGCATTAAGATGGGGAAGGGATCCCAGGTGTTTAGAAGCTGAAACAGGCAAGGAAACTCATTCTCCAGAACCCCTACCCACACCTTGATGTTTAACCCCTGGAGCCTCATTCTGGACTTCTGACCACCAGAACTTTACAATAGTAAATAGGAATTTGCTGCTGCAGTACCAATAGGAAATTTATACAGTACCTAAGCTCCTGCCAGACTGGCTTTTTTTTTTTTTTTCTTTTTGAGACAGGGTCTGGCTCTCGCCCAGGCTGGAGTGCAGTGGAGCAATCAAGGGTCACTACTGCAGGCTCTACATCTCAGCCTCCTGAGTACTGCAAGCCACCATACCTAATATTTTAATTTCTTGCAGAAACGGGGTCTCGCTGTGTTGCCCAGGCTAGTCTCAAACTCCCGGGCTCAAGCAATTCTCCTGCCTTGGCCTCCCAAAGTTCTAGGATTAGAGGCATGAGCCACCACATCCAGGCTGGCCTTCTTTTCAGTTCCTTAAACACGCCAAACTTAGGCCCCATCAGGTTCTTTTGCACTTATGGTTCATGTTACCTAGACCACTTCTCTTACCCTGCTCTTTGAAAGACTGATTTCTTCTCATTTATTCAGCAAATACTGAGTGCCTACCAAGTGCCAGGTACTGCTGTAAGTGGTACAGATTAAAAAAAAAAGACAAATAGCTTTGCACTCTTGGAGTTACATTTACTAATGTACATTTACTAAGATGGGGAAGACACAAAAGATTTCGGGGCAAAATCAGCAGTTTGATTTTGGACATTTTAAGATGCTAGTATTTTTAAAACCAAAAAGCATTGAGAGGGAGATCCACTGGAGTGTTCTAACTGTAAGACTGCATGTTCTGACTCACCTGTTAAATAGAGAATTCTGGCTACTGTAGTAAAAATCTTGAGGGGGAGGGGAGAGGAAGGAGGGACAAAGGCACGAAGCTAGGAGACTGGTTAGAAAACTACTTCAATCACGAGGCCAAGAAGTAATGGCTTGGTCTAGGGTGGATGAAGTGGAGGTGATGAAAAATAGATCCCAAATACATTTTAACGTAGAGCTGACAGGATTTGCTGATGGGTTGACTGGAGAGGTGGAGGAAGGGTAAATAAAAGGAATCAAGGAAGATTCCAAAGTTTTTGTCCTGAACAACTAAAAAGATAAAGATGGCTAAGACAGATTCTTGGCATTCCAATAATTAGAGATCACAAAGATAAGAAGGAACAGGCAGTGGGGACTGAAAAAGAAGTACCAAGGAACATGAGGTGAGCCAGGAGGGGGTAGTGTCCTGGAAACCAAACGAAGTGCCTCCAGGAAGAGGATCCATCATCTGTGTGAAATGCCGCTCACAGGTAAGATGAAAACCAAAAAGTGACCACTGTATTTTTTCTTCTTCTTCTCCTTTTGAGACGGAGTCTCACTCTGTCGCCAGGCTGGAGTGCAGTGGCATGATCTTGGCTCACTGCAACCTCCACCTCCCAGGTTCAAGCAATTCTCCTGCCTCAGCCTCCCGAGTAGCTGAGACTACAGGCAAGGGCCACCACGCCCAGCTAATTTTTGTTTTTTTTTTTTTGTATTTTTAGTAGAGACGGGGTTTCACCATGTTGGCCAGGATAGTCTCAATCTCTTGACCTCATGATCCGCCCACTCCGGCCTCCCAAAGTGCTGGGATTACAGGCATGAGCCACCGCGGCCAGCCATTGTATTTTTAACAGGTCATCGGGGACCTCAGTTCCAGTATGGTTGGGAGAGGAGAAGAAAGGCTGACTAGAATGAATACAAGAGAGAATGGAAGAATTAAAAGACAAGTATATATGATACAAGTCTTTAAAGGAAAAAGAATGAGGTGACAAGTCAAAGAGCATATGGTGTCAAGTTTTCATTTTTTAAGGTAAGAGAAATTAAAACATGTTTATATGTTGATGTGAACAAACGTTTAAAAGGATTAAAAAATTGACGATGCAAGAAAGAGAATTACTGGAACAATGCCTTCCGGTAGGCAAGAGGAGATGGAAACCAGGACACAGTAGACAGGGAGACCTAAGAATGGAGCACGGACAGTCCAATTATCACACAAGAACATGAGACCGTGAGTAAACATGCAAATAAATAGGCAGCTAGTGTGAAAATTGTCTTCTGATGGCTTCCATTTTCAGTGCAACAAGAAGCAACATTACCAGATGAGAGAGGATAAGAGAAGAAATGTTGAAGATTTGAGTTTTAATAGTTGCCTAAGGTGAGAGGGTGACGGGGCTATAGAAATGGAGAATGACCACCTGGCAGCACTAAGGGCTCGACTGAGGTTCGCGTCACAAACTTACCAAGTGGGAACAGTCGGCTGGGCCTTGCTCTCGCCTGTAATCCCAGCACTTTGGAAGGCCGAGGTGGGTGGATCACCTGAGGTCAGGAGTTCAAGACCAGCCTGGTTAACATGGTGGAACCCCATCTCTACTAAAAATACAAAAATTAGCTGGGCATGGTGGTGGGCGCCTGTAATCCCAGCTACTCTGGAGGGTGAGACAGAAGAATCGCTTGAAGCCGGGAGGCGGAGGTTGCAGTGAGCCGAGATCGCGCCATTGCACTCCAGCCTGGGCAACAAGAGTGAAACTCCGTCTCATAAATGAATAAATATATACATAAATAGTGGGAACAGTCGGCATGGTTGATGTTTCTCCAGCCTCATCCGGCCTGGGTGCCAGGTTCAGATGTCAGAAGCATGTGAACCTGAACAACTCCACCTTCAATAGCAGCTGGGTAAAATGAGGCTGAAACCTACTGGGCTGCATTCGCAGACAGGGCATTCTAAGTCAAAGGATGAGATATGAGGTTGGCACAAAATACAGGCCATAAAGACCTTGCTGAAAAAACAGGTTGCAATAAAGAAGCCAGCCAAAACCCACCAAGACCAAGACGGCCATGAGAGTGACCACTGGTCGTCCCCACTACTACACTCCCATCAGCGCCATGCCAATTTACAAATGCCACGGCAACATCAGGAAGTTACTATGTTCTAAAAAGGTGAGGAATGAATAATCCACCCCTTGTTAACCATATCACTAAGAAATAACCATAAAAATGGGCCACCAGCAGCCCTCCAGGCTGCTCTATGGAGTAGCCATTCCTTTACTTTCTTAATAAACTTGCTTTCACTTTGCCACTTTGCACTGCAGACTCACCCTGAATTCCTTCTTGCCTGATCCAAGAACGTTTTTGGGACAGAGTCTGTCACCAAGCTGGAATGCAGTGGAGGTTGACTGCAACCTCTGCCTCCCCAGTTCCAGCGATTCTCCTGCCTCAGCCTCCGAGTAGCTGGGACTACAGGCATGCACCACCACGCCCAACTAATTTTTGTATTTTTAGTACAGACAGGGTTTCACCATATTGGCCAGGATGGTCTCAATCTCTTGACCCCATGATCCACCCACCTCGTCCTCCCAAAGTGCTGGGATTACAGGCGTGAGTCACCGCGCCCAGCCAAGGACCCTCTTTTGGGGTCTGGATCAGGACGCCTTTCCTGTAACATAGCTGAATTTAACCATTATTAGATTTTCTCCACTCAAGGCATCTCCTCATAAGCAGTCTTTTCTGACCACAAATCTTCGTTGTCCTATCCTCAGACACTTGCTATTTCATCACCCTGCCTTTGCAATTATCTGAAAATATCTTTGGTTATATAATGTATCATGTCTCCCCACCCCAATCCCATCTCCTAGAACCCACTTCTCTAACCCGAAAATACGGGGCAAAAAACTTGTCTGTACTGGTCACAGCCCTATCCCTGGGCCTACAACCATGTCTGAGTCATAGTAATCCCTCAATAAATTATGTGTGAGCCGAAAGAAAAAAACACATAAGACAATCTAAGCGACTATAAACACTAGCTTTTTTCTAAAAAGAAGAGATTATTAAATTAATCTTACTAGTCTCCGGTTGCCAACACGTGGACTACAATTTAAGAGCACAAAAGAGAGAATCACCAACATTAGTTTGCGAACAGCAACTTGAAAACAAGGCTCTGGCGGTGTCGCCGATTCCTACAAGATCGCATCGCAGCCCTGGGGGTCAGGGATCTAAGAGGCCCGCAGGCCGCTACTCTGCACCTCCACCTCCGCACTAAGGGCTGAGGAAAGAGAGACCCCCGTTTGGGCTGGTCAACAACGGGCGTCTCCACAGCCGCAAGCAGTACCTGCTCGGCGCCGCACGAGTCACGCCTCCTCCAGAGGCCTCAGAACCCCCAGCTACCCTCCTCAGACAACTACCCACAGCCTTCCACTCCCGACCGCCCCGCTCGTCCTCGAGTTCGAGTAGCGGGCGCAGGGAAGGCGGACTCCAGTCCCAAGGAAGCTGCAGAGCCCGTCCCAGGAGCCGCCATCCTCCCTGCGCGCCCTCAGCCCCTCACCTGCTGCAACATGGCGGCCCTACGCCAGCCCTACTTCCGGGAGCCACGTCAGCGCAGCAGCGTACGGGTCCGGGTCGGAACTGACGCGACTCGTCACCAAAGGCCAGGAGGGACCACTGTAGGAGCCTCAGTCCCGCTTCACTTCCGCTTTGAGGGAGCAACGCCGGAGGAGTAACTCCGGGGGCGGAGCGAGCGGGGGCGGAGCTGCTGTGTGGGGTGGGGCGAGAAGCGCGGACACGGCGGAGGCGGAGCCTGGAGCAGGAGCGAAAACCGGCTGGGAAAGGCAATTGGGACCACAGTGGGCTCTTAAGTGGAAAGCTTCTTGATCTGTTTTGAGGAAATGTTTGCTGTCCATCCAGTGCCAATTCTGAAGTCGTTCCCGCCAGCGTCGCTACCCAGAATGCAGGAGGTCAGGGTTTTAGTCTCTAATTTAATTTTCTTTGAATATTTTACAAAGACATACTCCTGTACAGTATTACTTTTGTACTTTAAATTGTAGAAACAACTTTTTAAAATATGTTCTTGCGAAGAAGTAAAACGTTAAGAAAAACAAGGCAGGAGGACTCTAGAGTACGTAAAGGACGGCATTATTATGGGAGGTATAACCTTAGACGCCAGGAAACTAAGGAATAGGAGTTGAGACCTTGCACCCTGGAGCTTGGACGCCTGGGTCTTCTATTGCCAATCATATCACCAACTTTTATGTGCTTCTTTCGTCAGTCGTAAAGTGGGGATGATAATGGTTTCCTTACTAGTAAATGGGAGTCGTTATTCTTATTACTATTTTAAGTCCAGCAGCTCATGTGTGATCTTGCCTGACCAAAGTATGTGAAATTGAGGGGCGTTAAGTCATTTTTGAAACGGTGATGATGACAGTATCCTGTCTGGCCTAGTCAGACTGCTGTTGTTGGCATAGTGATATTTGCACGTTTCCTTGATTGAAGGGATTTTCTCTATTAAAATAACAAATTTTACGTGGCTGTTTGCCAGTGCCATTTAAAACCTAATATTCTAATAATGAAAGGGGAAAAAACACACACGCGTTTCTCAAAGGCGAGAAAGTTCGGCAGCACAATCGCAGTCGTGCTCTTGGAGATGAAAAGCTGACAAATTTGGGGCCTGTACATCCAGCCTGCCCATGGCAGGTTTTCAGTGGTCCACTCAGTGCTGTGGAGTTTTGTGGTGTTTTTGTTTTTTAAGGCATTCTGTTTTAATTCATTACCGTCTTTTAATTTTTAATAGCTAGTTTTTAAAGCTAATTTTGTATTTTTAGTAGAAACGAGGTTTCACCACGATGGTCAGGCTAGTCTCGAACTACTGACCACAGGTGATCCACCCGCCTCAGACTCCCAAAGTGCTGGGATTCCAGGCGTGAGCCACCGCGCGTGGCCAAGGCTTGAACTTTCTGATGGGCCATAGCTCTTGTAGTGGGCTGCAGTCTTCTAAATTACCTGGTCCCTGATACCATAGTCCAAAGGTTTAAGCAGAAACCTCAATGCCCTTGATGGTACTGGCCCTCTTTGTACAAAGGATGTTATGCTAATTCTCTTCCTTAGATGTGGTCAAATGCAACAGGTCAACCCCATTAAGGGCTTCCCCTTTTAAATTCTTAATGGGTTTCATCAGGCTTCAATGCAAAAATACCAGAAAACTCCAATGCATTACCCTGATATAATCCCATAACTTTAGCTGGAAGAACTAATAGCACTAAATTGATAGTGGTGAATGGTATCTAATTTCCAATGATCGTCTCCCCATCCCCCATCAACGAAACTGGGCTTTCCTAATGCTCACTAAATTTTTTTTCAGTGGGAGTACAGATGCTAATCTCACCCAACCTCCTTCTGTTTTCTTATTTTGATGATATCAGATATTTGGCTCAGAGGAGTATAATTGGGAGTTCCCACATTACTTACCAGGAAAAAACAGTCAAAAAAAAAAGAAAAAAAAAGAAAAAGGCCAAATAGCAACATCCACTCGGCTGTTTATTGTAAAACATTGTAATTTCCCAAGGCTGGTTCAGATAAATACATTTTGTCCAAGTTCAGGGGCTGCTGTTTTCCCTTGCTTCATGAAATTATCAATAGGCAGGCCTTTGATTTTCCTGATCCATGCAGCTTTGCTGGCTTTTCCTGGATCAACCACTCCAGTGGACTCCCTGGCCTGATATTCCTCCATCTTGGCTTCCTGGTGCTCTTTCTCCTCCTTCACGGTCAACAGCACGAACTCAGTGTTCACTCTAAGGGGATCAAGGGCTGTGTAGATGCGAGGCCGTTCTTTATTAAGAGATAGGGTGGCTGTGCCCACTTGTGGAGCTAGCATGCGGTTTGGTTTAATGACCTGCATACTGGTCAGGGGACTGCACACTGCCCTTTCAATTGAACTAGTCACTTGGTCTCCACCCTTTAAGCTGCCAGAGAACCTGGAGCGGATAATCATGGGCTGCGGCAAGGTGGACTGGACTCTGGGACTGTGCAAAGAGATCTTCAAGTTGGGCTGCAGTTTCTGGATTTCAAGGGGAATACTGGTTTGTTTCACATCTATAGGAGGATTGCTCAATCTCAACCGATCAACTGCATGTTGGATTGATTTTCCTTTGAAATTCAAGACCTTCCTTGGGTACAAAATTGAAGGTCCCCAGACATCAATAATTTCTGTTCGGGGCCTACAGGGATAGGCGAATTTCCCGGAATTATGGGCTTGCTGCAGGGCGCTGACAGTCAGGAGGAATTGGTCGGGTGACATAGGAATTTTCCAAGACTTTTTCTTTGGGTGATTGAGCAGTTTTTCAGGAGTTTCCAATTGTCCTTGTTTTTGTGCTTTCTCTACATCATCTGCTTCTTCAAAAAAAAGAAAAAAAAAATCGGCATTCTGTGAAAAATATGAAGTACGTATGCATTAAGTACTTGGGCATTCAAACTTCAAAGCACATTGAGGTCTTTGTTGCCCAACAGGTATGCCATGATACAGGCAGGCATCCTCAGTCGTATTAGAAATGCTGATACTGGAAACGATTTAATAAAACTAGTTTTAAATAAAATGCTAGTATTGAGTAAAGTGTATATTAGCCTCTAAGTGTGCATATTTCGAAGGCAACATGTGATTTCGATGCTCCACTTATTTTTGAAAATGTGAAGTTGGGGCCGGGAGCAGTGGCTCACGCCTGTAATCCCAGCACTTTGGGAGGCCGAGGCAGGCGGATCACGAGGTCAGGAGATCCAGACCATCCTGGCTAACACGGTGAAACCCCCTCTCTACTAAAAATACAAAAAAGTAGCCAGGTGTGGCGGCGTGCGCCTGTAGTCCCAACTACTCAGGAGGCTGAGGCAGGAGAATAGCGTGAACCCAGGAGGCAGAGCTTGCAGTAAGCCGAGATTGTGCCACTGCACTCCAGCCTGGGCGACAGAGCAAGACTCCGTCTCAAAAAAAAAAAAGAAAATGTGAAGTTGGGAATGACCTTCACATCTCATTTATGATTCACACAAAGCAGATCTTAATAAATTTATAGTAGCACAACTGTATTTTTCAACAATAATTATATTGCAAAATTTGATCTTTACCTTATTAATCAAATTTGACTCCAAATAATCTTGAATGTTGCCCAAAATAAAACCTGTCTTCAGGCCAGGTGCGATGGCTCACGCCTGTAATCCCAGCACTTTGGGAGGCCTAGGTGGGTAGATCACCTGAGGTTGGGAGTTGGAGACTAGCCTAACCAACATGGAAAAACCCTGTCTGTACTAAAAATACAAAAAAATTAGCCGGGTGTGGTGGCAGGCACCTGTAATCCCAGCTACTCAGGAGAATCGCTTGAACTCAGGAGGCAGAGGTTGCAGTGAGCCAAGATGACGCCACTGCACTGCAGCCTGGGCAACAGAGTGAGACTCCACCTCAAAAAAAAAAAAAAAAAAGGTGAAATCAAGATGTCAAAATCTTCCCTATTCTCCTTGCAAACTCAAAAAGAGAATTTTTCTCCTTTTATAAAAAAAAGGAATTATGGGCCGGGCGCGGTGGCTCAAGCCTGTAATCCCAACACTTTGGGAGGCCGAGACGGGCGGATCACGAGGTCAGGAGATCGAGACCATCCTGGTCTACATGGTAAAACCCCGTCTCTACTAAAAATACAAAAAACTAGCCGGGCGAGACGGCGGGCGCCTGTAGTCCCAGCTACTCGGGAGGCTGAGGCAGGAGAATGGCGTAAACCCAGGAGGCGGAGCTTGTAGTGAGCCGAGATCGCGCCACTGCACTCCAGCCTGGGCGACAGAGCGAGACTCTGTCTCAAAAAAAAAAAAAAAAAAGGAATTATGATGAGCTCATTGTTTATTCATTTGTCTTTTTTCAAATGATAATGTATTGTGGATCTCTTTCCAAGTTAGTATATACAAATCTTCATCATACAACTTTTAGCCATATATCATATTCCATACAATAGATTTTTTATTACTTAGCCATTGCCTGTTGGTGAACATTTAGTTTGTTAATGATCAAACTAGAAGAAAATGCAGACACCATTTTTATTTATACAAGGAAGTACAAAATGCCAGCTGACTCCCAGAGTTGGCACAGATGCAGTGGGGTCTCCCATGCATTGCTTGTGGGAGTGTAAATTAGTATAATATTTTTCAGGACAACCTTGGCAATATCTTTCTAGTTTTTGAATGCACTTATCCTTTGGCTTAGCAATTTCACTCGTAGGACTTTACCCTTCAGGTATACCTGTACCTGTACACTGACATAGGTTTATACAAGGATGCCCATTGTTAGCGCAGCCCTCATAAAACAATTGTTTTCCCCTCACCTTGAAACCAGTCTCTGCACAGAGTTTGTTCCAAAGAAACACTATTATACTAGTCAAAAATATTTGAAAGACATTTTAAATTTTTATCTATGTCCTTAAAAAATAACAAAGGGACATCCCAGTCATGAGTCATGATGTCCAGAAACTTTTTTTTTTTTTTAGATGGAGTCTTGGTCTGTCACCCAGACCAGAGTTGCAGTGGCACGATCTCGGCTCACTGCAACCACCACCCCTCTCTGGTTCAAGCAGTTCCCCTGCCCCAGCCTCCCAGGTAGCTGGGATTACAGGCACATGCCACCACATCCGGCTAATTTTTTTATACTTTTAGTAGAGATGGGGTTTCACCATATTGGCCAGACTGGTCTCGACCTTCTCACCTCAGGCAATCCGCCCACCTCAGCCTCCTAAAGTGCTGGGATTACAGGCATGAGCCACCACGCCTGGCCACTTTTAAGAGACTAGGTGTCACTATCACCCAGTGGTGCAATCATAGCTCACTGTAACGTCAAACTCCTGGGCTCAAAGGATCCTCCTGCCTTAGCTTCCTGAGTAGCTAGGAGGTGTGTGCTACCATATCTGGCCAATTTTTTAAATTGTTTGTAGAGACAAGGGTCTCGCTAAGTGGCCCAGGCTGGTCTCCAACTCCTGGCCTCAAGGAATCCTCCCACCTTGGCCTCCCAAAGCACTGGAATTACACGCATGAGCCACTATGCCCATCCCAGCAACACTTCTTAAAAGGCACATCCCTCTCTCTCTCTCTCCCTTATCTCCTTATCTCACATATATAGCACCTGCCCCCAATCTCTCTCGTTCCTAATAAAGTCTCTTAAAATGCTCTCTGAAACCAGCTTCAACTGTCTGTTCTCTCTTTTATTGTGCCCATTTCTCAGCTTGATGACATAACAGTCCAAGAAGTGAGGAAGCTGGCAGGGAACACAGGCGGGCTGTCAGCCAAAAACTGGAAAATAGTTCTCCCTCTGGCCTCAAGTCAGAAAAGGGACAATTAAGGAAAACCAGTCACTCTTGGGAGAAGCCAGGCATTGTATTCATTCCAGATTCTCAAAGATAAGCAAAGGTAGTGGCCTGCTGGAAAACAATAGGAAACTAGAGAGAGAGAGAGAGTTTGGATCTTGCCACTAATTCAGAATTAAGTATCACTGTTTGTCTTATCTCCTGCTATGGATTTTGCTTCCAAATTCTCTTGCCCACCATCCATGCCACTTGTTCCCTTATGAACAGAATAAACTTTCTTTATACCATCTCTTCGGGGTGATTTTGACTTTCCTTGACTTTGAAGTTCCTCTATTAACACTGCTAAACTGAGATAGAGGAAGAAGCTGTAGTCATTATATACTTCAATTAAGGCATAAAATAATATAATCAATCATAATGGGGGCTGATAATTGGACTGATTTTTATACAAAATAGCGCTATCTTGTTTATTATGGGTACATTATTATACATAATTATGGAGTACATGTGATATTGTGATACATGCATAAAATGTGTAATGATCAGATCAAGATAATTAGGATATCTGTCATCTTAAACATTTATCATCTCTTTGTGTTGGGAACATTCCAAATCTTCTCCTCTAGCTATTTTGAAATATACAATACATTATTGGTTTTTTGTTTGTTTGTTTTTAAGATGCAGTTTTGCTCCTGTTGCCCAGGCTGGAGGGCAGTGGCGCGATCTTGGTCACCGCAACCTCCACTTCCCGGGTTCACGCGATTCTCCTGCCTCCACTTCCCGAGTAAGGCTGGAATTACAGGCATGCGCCACCATGCCCAGCTAATTTTTTTGTATTTTTAGTAGAGACGGGGTTTCTCCATGTTGATCAGGCTGGTCTCAAACTCCCGACCTCAGGTGATCCACCTGCCTCAGCCTCCCAAAGTGCTGAGATTACAGGCGTGAGTCACTGCACCCGGCTATACATTATTGATAATTGTAGTCATCCTACTATGCAACCAAACACTAGAACTTATATCTCTTCTGTCTAACTGTATTTTTCTACCAAACACCATATTTTTTATTGTCCTATGAAACCAAGTAGTTACCTGGAGTCTGTGAAAAGTAAAGAGAGTGTAACAGCCTTCTAAATTGACTGTGTGACAGGGAAAAGTGAAGCCCTGGAAACTGAGTCACATAGCACAGCTGTTTTCCTGCTTCCATTAACCAGACTCCCTATTCTTCATTGAAACCGAGACTAAATGATGTGGAGATAGACACTCTTGTGATTGTCATCTCTTTACAGCAGAATGTTAAGCAACTCCCCTTGTGATTGTTACCTCTTTACAGCAGAATGCTAAGCAACCATTAGAGGTCATCAATAGTAGCCAATCTAGTCTTACATCTGTATGGTAGCCTTTGTATGGAAAATTGAATTCTGTTCAGCACGTCTGTTTTTGTCTGTTTAAAGGATGTTCACTTTTCCCCACTCCAGGAGCACTGGTCACTAGTCTTTGGTGTCCCTGTGTCCCTGGATGCTGCCCTCAAACTTTGCACTTGGCTAAACTCTTTTAGCTAGATCCTGAATCTTTTGATTATTTTAGGTTGGCAAGTCTAAGGCCTAGATCGCATCCTGACTCCCCCTCTGACCCACTTTTCCTACTGTTAAGCATCAGCTAACACTCTCAGTTCCCTCCTCTCAAGAGATAGCTGACTATTTGTAGTGTGATATGTTGGGGGTGATTTGTAGTTTTCTCTATAGATCTGTGGATCCAATTTCACCTGCCAAATATAGGGCTGGTATAAGGAAGGAGTCTTGCTACTCTAACCCACACATAATTTATTCTTTGGATGTCTTATAAATGGCATTGGCCATGCCTGCACCCCCACCTACATACACACACACAAATGCACACACACCTGCTTTATACGTGAGATTTTTCCAGCTACAAACATTATCTCTCAGATCTAAAAACAATACATTCTGCATAGATCATTTTTCTGCTTATAACAACTTCTGTCTCTGTCTTGAAGAAATAGTTATGTAATATATGTTTTAAATTGGGGGGTTTGGGGGTATTGGTTGCTCCCTTTTTGTTTCAGCGGTATATATTAAAGCTAATCTTATCTACTGTGCAAAGATTCTTATAAGTTTGAAAATCTTGCTCTTGCAGGCCGGGTGCGGTGGCCCACACCTGTAATCCCAGCACTTTGAGAGGCTGAGGCAGGAGGATCACCTGAGGTTGGGAGTTTGAGACCAGCCTGATCAACATGGAGAAACCCCGTCTCTACTAAAAAAAAATACAAAATTAGCCAGTCGTGGTGGCTCATGCCTGTAATCCCAGCTACCCAGGAGGCTGATGCAGGAGAATCGCTTGAACCTGGGAGGCGGAGGTTGCGGTGAGCTGAGATCGTGCCGTTGCACTCCAGCCTGGGCAACAGGAGCAAAACTCTGTCAAAAAAAAAAAAAAGAAGGAAGGAAGGAAGGACTGACTAGATTGACTAGATCTTGCAAACCAGAAGGTTCCCATTAACTGGGTGATAAATTGTTTGGAGGGTCAGAGAGAATGGCTCCTACCTTTCTGGCTTCCTGGAGGGTTAGCATATATATCCTCAGGAAACCATTGGCCAAAATATTCCATAAAGGAACCAGTCCTCCCCCGCTCCCACCACCCCGACCAAACCCGATCTGCTCTGTGGGTTATCACTGAACTTGCTGGTATTTCTGTTCTTTACCTGAAGAGAACTTGGCCGGCTTCAGGAGTACTCGGGACTTGGGAGGTTTGCTTGGTAGGAGCTCTTGGATCACAGTTTGTTTACTGGATACAGATTCTCTCGGGCTGTGAAGCTGCATATTAGACTTAGAGAGAATTTCCATGAGGCTATTTTCTTCTTTTTCCTCCTCTTTCTCCTTATTCTTCTTTTGTTTCGTTTTTTCCATGGCATACTGCCACTTTATGTGTTCAAACTGGAACATGAGAACGTTGCTTTCTGTGTTGACCACCATCCTGGAAGCGAAACAACAGGGTTGTCCACAAAAGGAGTGTGGAGGCCACCGAAAGATGCACTGCAATTACCATCCCACCTGGTCTTTAGACCAAGGGAACAGTGCCCAGGTAATGACCAAACAGACTAGTAGTGTAGGCGGCTGGAGGATGGAGAGTGGTGAAAGTTGCCAGGCCATGCAACAGGAGTCATTAGCTTTGTCACTCTTTTCTTTAAAAAATAAACGTGATTGGGGCACATATGTTCCGATTGTTTCACTTCTCAAGTTAAAATGCTTTCTTATTTTTTTCTATTTTTTTTTATTTTGAGAGGGAGTCTTGCTTTGTCGCCCAGGCTGGAGTGCAGTGGCATGATCTCGGCTCACTGCAGCCTCCGCCTCCTGGGTTCAAGCGATTCTCCTGCCTCAACTCCTGAGTAGCTGGGACTACAGGCGCGCACCACCACGCCCAGCTCATTTTGTGTTTTTAGTAGAGACAGGGTTTCGCCATGTTGCCCAGGCTGGTCTCAAACTCCAGGACTCAATGATCCACCCGCCTCGGCCTCCCAAAGTGCTGGAATTACAGGCATGAGCTACTGCGCCTGGCCTCAAGTTAAAATGCTTTTAAATGAATTTCTGTTCCTGGAGTGAGTGCCAAGTACCTAGGGTGCCAAGAAGGTACTCTGCACACAGATGTCTTGAAATTCACTTTGTTTGTTTGTTTGTTTGTTTGTTTCAAGCACAGCTTCCAAACTCAATATTACTATTGCTGCTGGGAATGAGGAAAGTTCTCTAATGGGGAGGACTCCTCTCCTTCACAGACCCTCCACACAGACACCACACACTCCATGCTGTCACTCCAGGATCTCTGCACACACTCTAGATGTAGACAGAACATCTGTACTTTATAAAGTGAGATGATTTCTAACTTCTCTAATCCCCACTTCTATGCTCCATAGACAAAGAGCTCCAGAGCTTGCCCTCCCTGTCCCCTGCCTGTCCCCCCGTAGCACTGCCTTCCCAACCCACCAGTTTTACAAGCAAGCAGCTTTCCCCTTTCTGTGCTCTTCCCTTAACTGTAAACAAGAAATGAAAACACTCTGGCAGGTTTCTTTCTGCTCCAAAGGCTGCAATGTTAAGACCTTAACCAACAGCATAAACTCTCTCAAAAAGTAACTTGTTTTGGCTGGAACTGCTGGAATGGAATGCAGGGTGTCATGCCAATAAGAAATCCCTTTTAGACTCAAGCCGAAAGGAAAACACCTTTCTTTGGATGCTGTGAGTGCAAACCGGTCAGAGCTTTTTTTTTTTTTTTTTTAAACAGCATGACTGAAAAGTGTTCATTAATTGAGGCTTATCACCAGGCTGCCCTCTTTAAGATGGTAAATAATACTAATGAAGTTTCACTAAAAGGAAGGCAATATGGTTCAGGGACATTAAGTGATGTCTCAAGTGAGCTTGAAGTAGAATTTACAGGTTAGTTCTATTTGGTTTTTTTCATATAATAGCACCCTGAATCTATGCATATATAAAGCACAGTACTGTATACAATGCAGTCAGTCATGGTACTGGTTTTGTAAGCTCACCAGCTCAGCTCCCCCTCACTGTACCCCCTGCTGCTGTCACCCCCCACCCTCCTATTTGCCTCTTTGCATTAGAAGTGAGGCATCAAAGACACTAGCTGATAGAGCTCTCAGGCAGCCAAAGGCATGATCAAAGAGCAAGCAGGGGCTGCTCGTTGGTAGAACTGTGGTCCTTACAGAAGCGTTATGTTGCACCCACTGCAATTCCCACAAATACCCAGGATGAATTAAGAGTCAAAATAAGCCGGGCATGGTGGCTCACAGCTGTAATCCCAGAGCTTTGGGAGGCCGTGGTGGGTGGATCACGAGGTCGGGAGTTCAAGATCAGCCTGGCCAAGATGGTGAAACCCCATCTCTACTAAAAATACTAAAAATTAGCTGGGCATATTGGTGGGCGCCTGTAATCCCAGCTACTTGGCAGACTGAGGCAGAGAATTGCTTGAACCTGGGAGGCGGAGATTGCAGTGAGCCGAGAGTGCACCACTGCACTCCAGCCTGTGCAACAGAGTGAAACTATGTCTCAAAAAAAAAAAAAAAAAAGTCAAAATGAACCATGATTGCTTCCTAATTACTAAGTTTTGTGCAAAGCCCTGTTAGTCCCCACAACAAGACTGTTGCTCCACCCAGCCAAAATTGTAGAGAGTCACTGCACACTGTCTTCTCCTGACAGCAAATCCAGGGCTGGTATCCCAAGGGAGGAAAAAATCAAACAGAATCGTCACAGTTCTGACCTCCGCACCTATCACCCACCTGTTGCCCTGAATAAAGAAGGACAGCACAGGATCGCCTCTGCCATTAGCTTTTATCACCTTCATACAGTTCCCGTTGAGGAAATTGTAAATTCTGATCTTGCCATCTGCGCAGGTGCTGATGACCCGGAGGAAGACAAGGGACACGTGGAGCACCTCCCTGGAAGGGAATAGAACAGCAGGCAGTACCCATCCTCTCGTAAAATGCCTGGGTTTGTTAGTAGGTTGGGGGTATTTTGTGTGTGATTGGGAGGCAGTGGTCATAACTGGCCTTGAAATGGTGTTTGCTGTGATTTTTTTGTTTTTTGTTTTTTTTTGAGATGGAGTTTCACTCTTGTTGCCCAGGCTAGAGTACAATAGTGTGATCTCAGCTCACTGCAATCTCCACCTACCAGGTACAAGCGATTCTCCTGTCTCAGCCTCCCAAGTAGCTCAGATTACAGGCATGCACCACCACACCTGGCTAATTTTTTTGTATTTAGTAGAGACAGGGTTTCACCATGTTAGGCTGGTCACGAAATCCTGACCTCAGGTGATCCACCCACCTCGGCCTCCCAAAGTGCTGGGATTACAGGTGTGCACCACCGTGCCTAGTATGCTGTCATTTTATAATTGTGGAACTAAACCATGAGCTACTCTGAAGACATACCTCTTTCCATTCTGCAGCTACTTTCCCTGCAGTTAGGTCACAGGGCCACAGATGACAAAACAAAAGGGCTGACATCACAATCTTTTTTTTTATCTAACATATAGATGACCATGTTTGTCTCTTGCAATTTGATTCCTAGCTTTTACTTATACAATAGTCATGCTGAGAATTATTTAATGTTTTGATTCCTTTTAAAATAGTATTATTGGCTGGGTGCCGTGGCTCACGCCTGTAATCCCAGCACTTTGGGAGGCCAAGGCAGGCGAATCACGAGGTCAGGAGATCAAGACCATCCTGGCTAACACGGTGAAACCCCGTCTCTACTAAAAATACAAAAAATTAGCTGGGCGTGGTGGCAGGCGCCTGTAGTTCCAGCTACTCAGGAGGCTGAGGCAGGAGAATGGTGTGAACCCAGGAGGCGGAGCTTGCAGTGAGCTGAGATCGAGCCACTGCACTCCAGCCTGGATGACAGAGCAAGACTCCGACTTCATCTCAAAAACACAATAATAATACTATTATCATATTAAAAAAAAAACAGGGAGAAAATGATTATCATTATATAAAGCAAATACTTTACATTTGAGCAGTTTCGTTTTTATCTTAAATTGGTGACTTTTATTCTTTCAGTGAAATATCCTTAAGGAAAATTGTATCCAGGGATGAAATTTAGGAATGTCCTTTTTTGATCGCCAATAGGAAAAGGGAGGGGGGACCAGGAGAAGATCTAGACAGATTCCTCCAACAAAATCTTTTCTAGAACCTTTCTGGGTTCCAATTAGACTCCAGATATGTGGAGTATTCAATTCTAAGAAGTATAATTTCCCTATTCCTGTTAATGACACCAAAAAGTTGAATTTGATACCACCAATTTGTTAGATTCTATATGCAAAGTAAGTCCATCAACTCCTGCCAGCTCTACCCATCCAAGGCCATTCATGGCCTAGTTCATGTGCTACCTTCTCCAAAAAGCCATCTCTTATCTTAATTCTGTCCTACATCTCCCCCCATCACACATGTACACAAATTTCAAGTATAGTTTCAGATTCTCTTGGGCACAACTCATATCATTGCATGCTTATCACCTAGCACAGCACTCAGCCCATAGTAGGTCCTTCATATATATTTGTTGAAAAAGTGACTGCTCATGTTTTCAGAGTATGGTCATTGCTACAATGTGTTAAAAGAATGACGTCCACCCTATGCCATTCGGCCTCAGACTTGGTCAGATCCCAGGACCAGATGAAGACTTTTCAAGGCCCCAACCATTAACCAAACAGAAATAACAAAGACCTCGAAAGGCAGGAGCATGATCAGCATACTCAAAGGACAGCAAGGAGGCAAATATGATGTGAACCCCTGATTATGTGAGATAGAGAGAGAGAGAGAGAGATAGACAGACAGATAGAACTCAGCTATAAAATAAGTATTAAAAACTCTAACAAGGCCAAGCATAGCAGCTTATGCCTATAATCCCAGCACTTTGGGAGACTGAGGTGGAAGGATTGCTTGAGACCAAGAGTTTGAGACCTTGGCTCTAAAAAACATTTAAAAATTAGCCAGGAGCATGGTGGTGTGTGCCTGTAGTCCCAGCTACTTGGGAAGCTAAGGTGATAGGCTAACTTGAGCACAAGAGTTTTACGTTATGAGGTCATAGTGAGCCATGATTGCACCACTGCACTACAGCCTGGGCAAAAGAGTAAGACTCTAGGGGGAAAAAAAAAGAACTAAAGAATGAAAGAGAAAGAACAAAAGAAAGAAAAAGAGAGAGAAAGAAAGGAAAGAAAGAGAAAGGAAGGAAAGGAAGGGAGGGGGGGAGGGAGGGAGGGAGGGAAAGGGAAAGAAGGAAAGACCCAACAAATTTCTAAATTTTTTCAAGGTGGAACTATAATAACTTTGATGGTATCCTAAGCACAGCACAATCTGCCAATCATGTACTCCAGCACTGGGAGAGATGCCATGTGATGGAAAAGTTTGTATCTCTTCATGTATCTCATTTGATCTTGCTGAGCTGAGTCCATACTTCTCTTCCCATAGATCCCTGTGATATTTGGTAGTTCAGTCTATATCATTGTAGCCTAGTAATTAAAACCACAAGCTTTGGGATCAGAAAACCTGGGATCAAAACCTGACTCTACCACTTATGGGCTGCATAACCTTCAGAAAGTAATTTAATCTCTCAGTCTTCAGTTTTGTTTTTTCTTTTTTCTTTTTTTTTTTTTATTTTGAGACGTAGTCTCGCTCTGTCACCCAGGCTGGAGTGCAGTGACGCGATCTCACCAAAATTAATTTATCCAGAACTCTGGAAAATAATCAAAGGTTTACAGCAACCCAGGGAGGACTTACACAAGTAAAATGGCATAGTGTCAATAAGAATAATGAGACTTAGAGGTCAGGAGTTCGAAACCAGCCTGACCAACATGGTGAAACTCCATCTCTACTAAAAATACAAAACTTAGCCAGGCCTGGTGGTGCGCACCTATAATCCCAGCTTCTTAGGAGGCTGAGGCAGGAGAATCACTTGAACCCTGGAAGCGGAGGTTGCAGTGAGCCGAAATTGTGCCACTGTACTCCAGCCTGGGTGACAGAGCAAGACTATGTCTAAAAAAAAACAAAAACAAAAAGAATAAAGAATAATGAGACTTGTGACAGGTTAATTTAACTTAGTCCCACTTCCCACCTCCCCCAGCCCAGTGGTAGCCATGAAAGTAACAGCCTCCAGTCCTGGTGGTGGAGGGAACAGAATGGACCTCATTCTGACAACTACAACAACTACAGAAAAAAAAAAAAAAAACTCACTAGAGGGGCTCAACAGCATATTTAAGCAAGCAGAAGAAGCAAAGTACTTGAAACAAGGTCAATTGAAGTTATGCAGTGTGTGAAACAGAAAGAAAAAAAGAATAAAGAAAAATTAATAGAGCCCCAGAAATCCATATAACATCATCAAACAAATCAATATATGCATAATAGGAGATCCAGGAAGAAAGTAGAGAAAGGGGCCAAAAGAATATTTGAAGAGATGATTGCTGAAAACCTCCCAAATATGATGAAAAACATTAATTTACAGGTCTAAGAAGCTCAATAAACTCTAACTGGGATAAACTGCAAGAGGTCCACACTTAGATGCATCATAATCAAATTTTCAGACACCAAGGGTGAAGAATATAATGAAAGCAACAAGAGAGAAGTAGGTCCTCATGTATAAAGGATCCTCAGTAAGATTAATAGATGATTTATCATTAGAAAAGTGTCTTAGTTGGCTTGGCATGGTGGCTCACGCCTGTAATCCCACCACTTCAGGAGGCCGAGGCAGGCGGATCACAAGGTCAGGAGATCAAGACCATCCTGGCTAACACGGTGAAACCCCGTCTCCACTAAAAATACAAAAAATTAGCCAGGCATGGTGGCAGGCGCCTGTAGTCCCAGCTACTTGGGAGGCTGAGGCAGAACGGCGTGAACCCGGGAGGTGGAGCTTGCAGGGAGCCGAGATCGCGCCACTGCACTCCAGCCTGGGTGACAGAGCAAGACTTCATCTAAAAAAAAAAGAAAGAAAACTGTCTTAGTCCATTTTGTGCTGTTATAACAAGATACCATACACTGGGTAATTTCTAATCAACAGAAGCTTATTAGCTCATGGATCTAGAGGCTGGGAAGTCCAAGGCCAAAGGACTGGCATCTTGTGAGAACCTTGCTGTGCCGAAGGCAAAGAAGAGGCAAAAGAGAGAGGAAGAGAAGGCTGAAGTCATCCTTTCATAAGGAACCCACTCACACAATAATGAACCCATTCCCACTATAGCATTAGTCCAGTCCTGAAAGGAGAGCCCTAGTGACCTAATACCTCCCATTAGGCTCCACCTCCTAACACTGTTGCATTAGGGATTAAGTTTCTAACTCATACTTCTTGGGAACACAATCACATTATAGAAAAGAGAAATGACAAGGATATTAAAATGACACACTAAAAATATCCATTTAACGCAAAGAAAGGCAACAATGAAATAATTCAGGAACAAAAATACATAAGACTATGGAAAACAGCATAATAACAGAAGTAAGTCTTCTTCTTTTTTTTTTTTTTTTTTTCCTTTGGGGTCAGGGTCTCACTCCATACCTAGGCTGGAGTGCAGTGGTGAGATCATAGCTTACTGCAGCCTCAAATTCCTGGGCTCAAGCGATCTTCCCACCTTAGCCTCCTCCTGAATAGCTGGGACTGGATAGGGCAACTAGTTAGAAGATCCACAAGGAAACAGAAGACACGAACAACATCATAAACTAGAGCTGACATACATATACAGAACACTCCACCAAACAACAGCAGAGCACACATTTATTTCAGATGCACATGGAACATTCTCCAGGATAGACCATATGTTAGGCTACGAAACAAATCTCAATATATTTTGAAAGACTGAAATCAAAGTATGCTCTCCAACTACAATGAAATTAAATTAGAAATGAATAATGAAGGACATTTAGAAAATTCTTAATTATGTGGAAATTAAACAACCTTGTCTTAACCACTGAGTCAAAGAATAAATCAGAAAGGCAATGAGAAAATAGTTTTGAGATAAATGAAAACACAACCTATCAAAACTTAGGGAATGAAGCTAAGCAGTGCTCAGAGGGAAATTTATAGCAGTAGATGCCTACCTTTCTCCAATGAATAATCTTTCACCTTAAAAAACTTGAAAAAGATCAAATGAAACTCAAACCAGGAAGCAGAAGGAAAATAATAAAGATTTTAGCAGAAATTAGAAATAGACAATTTAAAAATACAGAAAATCAAATGAAACCAAAAGTTGGTTCTCTCTTTATTTTTTTTTTTTTATTTGCTTATTTATTTACTTATTTTTGAGATGGAGTTCTGCTCTTGTTGCCCAGGCTGGAGTACAATGGCGTGATCTCAGCTCACTGCAACCTCGGCCTCCCGGGTTCAAACGATTCTCCAGCCTCAGACTCCCTAGTAGCTGGGATTACAGGCGCCCGGCTAATTTTTGTATTTTTAGTCGAGACGGGGTTTCGCTATGTTGGCCAGGCTGCTCTCAAACTCCTGACCTCCAGTGATCTACCCGCTTCGGCCTCCCAAAGTGCTGGGATTACAGGCATGAGCCACCGCACCCAGCGGTTCTCTTTTTAAAAAGTCAACAAACGGCCAGGCGTGGTGGCTCACGCCTGTAATCCCAGCACTTTGGGAGACCGAGGTGGTTGGATCACCTGAGGTCAGGAGTTCGAGACCAGCCTGGCCAAGATGGCAAAACCCCATCTCTCCTAAAAAATACAAAAATTAGCCGGGTGCAGTGGTGGGCACCTGTGATCCCAGTTACTCAGGAGTCTGAGGCAGGATAATCACTTGAACTGGGGAGGCGGAGGTTGCAGTGAGCTGAGATTGTACCACTGCACTCCAGCCTGGGAGAAAAAGCAAGATTCTGTCTCAAAAAAAAGTCAACAAACTATTAGCTAGACAATTGACAAATCTTTGACCAAGAAAATAAGAGAGAAGACTTAGATTACTAATATAAAGAATAAAGCAGGGGACATTTCTACTGACCGATGGAAATGTTTGTAATTAGATAGTGGTAATGGTTGCACATTATGAATATACTTTAAAAAATACTTTAAAAATTGAATTGCACACAAAAGTAGTGAATTTTATGTTATGTGAATCATATCCTAATTAAAAATCGCAGCAAAAAACAAATTACAATGTGAGCTATGGAAAATACATTAAGGAATAAAGTTTTTTTTGTTTTGTTTTTTGAAACAAGGTCTCACTTCTTGGGAGGCTGGAGTGTGGTGGCACAATCACAGCTCTTTGCAGCCTGAACCTCCCCAGGCTCAGGTGATCTTCCCACCTCAGGCTCCCAAGTAGCTGGGACTGCAGGTGTGTGCCACCGTGTCAGGCTAATTTTTGTATTTTTTGTAGAGACAGGGTTTTGTCATGTTGGCCAGGCTTATATTCAAAAAAAAAAAGCACTACAGGCAGGGCACTGTGGCTCACGTCTGTATTCCCAGCACTTTGGGAGTCTGGGATACTATATACTAATATAAAGGTGGGTGGATCACTTGAGGTCAGGAGTTTGAGACCAGCCTGCACAACTTGGTGAAACCCTGTCTCTACTAAAAATACAAAAATTAGCCAGGCATGGTAGCACATGCCTGTAGTCCCAGCTACTCAGGAGACTGAGACAGGAGAATAGCATGAACTTGGGAGGTGGAGCTTGCAGTGAGCCGAGTGCCAGTGCACTCCAGCCTGGTGACAGAGTGAGACTCCATCTCAAAAAAAAAAAAAAAGAATTCAATAACTTCTCAAAACCCCCAGCTCTATAGTTACTTCGCAAGAGAAACCAAGGAAGAGTGAAAGAGGTTAATAGCCAAACAGAGAAGATGGTGGGGAAAAATGGGTCCCGGGTGGAGGAGGAAGGAAGCAGAGAGGGTGAAGTGCAGAGAACACGATGTCCACAGGGAGCAGAAGGTCTGCCAATGATTGCAGTCTAGGCTATGACAGGGAAGGGAAGGACACCAGGTTCACCGCTCCAGGCTTCACAGGCACCTACTTGGGATGCTTGAAGGCCATCAGGCAGCGCTCATACTTCCCCACCATGCTCCAGGCCATGACCAGGCCATCAGTGCTTCCTGAGAGGAGATGCCACTGGTCGAAGAACAGGCACTTCACGGCTCCCTCGTGGCCATTGAGAATCTGCAAGAAAAGATACCACTGTCTTCAACTCAGACTGTGACTCCACCAAGAACCAAAGCTGAGGCTTCTTCAGATGAATGCCAAAGCCACCCCCCACCAATCTGTGACTGCCATTCACTCGGTAGCTACCTGAACTAACCTTGCTTTTGCTGTAAGAAGGCCAATGGAGGCCGGGCGTGGTGACTTATGCCTGTAATGCCAGCACTTTGGGAGGCCGAGGTGGGCGGATCACGAGGTCAGGGGTTTGAGACCATCCTGGCCAACATGGTGAAACCCTGTCTCTACTAAAAATACAAAAATTAGCTGGGCAAGGTGGTGCACACCTGTAATCCCAGCTACTCGGGAGGCTGAGGCAGGAGACTGGCTTGAACCCGGCAGGCGGAGCTTGCAGTGAGCTGAGATTGCGGCCACTGCACTCCAGCCTGGGCGACAGAGCGAGACTCCACCTAAAAAAAAAAAAATAATAATAATAATATAAATAAAAATGAATTTATAAAAAGACACTACAAGTACAGAAGCTTTTCCAAAGATCATCATTCCTGTCAGTCCTATTTTGCATCCTCAGATTTCCTCCCTCATATCCATTCTGTCCCACGCTATGTGCAAAATCTTAATTTTGGTTGAAAAAATATTACATCAGGAATGGAAATACCACTTTCTCCAGCCCTTCTTCCATCAAAGGACAGATAGCAACTATATCTGCTTTCTCACCTATGTCACATTCAAAAGATGAGTTATCAGTCCAATCGTTAGAAGTTTCCAGAAAGGCAAGCTGTCAAATTATTCCTTGTTACCAATCAGTTAGATACATTTATTGAGCACAGAGCTCCTACAGACAAGTTGGGAGAAAGAGATCTACAAATGAGAGTATTGACCCTGTCTTCCAAATGTCTATGGTTTTTCTGTTACTATGCAGGATAGCAAGAGCTAATATGCATGGTATGTTAGGGACTGTTATTCAATAGGAGTGGGAATTGTCTGAGAAGGTCTCATAGCAGAGGTGGAGGGAGAGGCTAGTGGTATGATGGAACCATGACGAAATTGCTCGGCTTGCTGGGAACAAATTATTTTCTGCTCACTAACTAATCCTACTGAATCCTGCTTAGAAGATTTTAAAACATATAGTTGACATTTTCAGGTGATTTCATAAAGCTTGACTTCCTCCCGGAGATCAAGGCTTGATAATCCAGAAGGTTTACTAAGCTGGCTGGATGGAGTTACAGTCTTGTGGTGGGGACTAAGAGGGCTTTGCACAAAACTCAGCAATCAGGAAGCAATCATGGTTCATTTTGACTCTTAATATCTAAGGGTAAGATAAGTCACTGTTGGCCAGAAAAAAAAGATCAATTTACTAAAAATAAGTTTCCACTGATGGATCCCCTAGAAAGCCCACTTATTCTTTTTATTTTTATTTTTTTGAGATGGAGTCTCGCTCTATCACCCAGGCTGGAGTGCAGTGGCACCATCTTGGTTCACTGCAAGCTCCGCCTCTAGGATTCATGCCATTCTCCTACCTCAGCCTCCCGAGTAGCTGGGACTACAGGCGCCCGCCACGACTCCCGGCTAATGTTTTGTATTTTTAGTAGAGACGGGGTTTCACGGTGTTAGCCAGGATGGTCTCCATCTCCTGACCTCATGATCTGGCCGCCTTGGCCTCCTGAAGTGCTGGGATTACAGGCATGAGCCACCACGCCCGGCCAAAAGCCCACTTATTCTTTTAATCAATTAAGGTAGCATTTAGTTTCCTGGAAATTTTTATAATGCATTCAGGGAAAGAAGCTATATTCATGTAGTATAAGAGTAGCATAAAGTAGCATATAAAACTGATGACCATGGCAGAATTGACCACAATACTCTTTCCAAACAAGCGCAGATGTGACCTCAGAATGCTTATTACTTGGCTCCAAGCAGCCACTACCACTAAATTTGAATTGGCATGTAAAATGAAATCCATTTGCTACTCTGGAATAGGATCCAGCCTGTAGACTTGTAGTTGTAAGTTCCTCTTTTTAAGCTCTCAGCTCTTTTAAAGTCTTTGGATCATTTTTAAGCTTTTGTGAGCACAAGCATCCTGGGATAAAGACCAATTCCTAGAATTTTAAGTTTACTAGAATTGGCATTATTTGGGATGGTTCTGCCAGTATTCATATGTCTGATAGCTATCAGGTATGAATTTATCATGAAGGTCATAAATATAAAATTTCAGGCCGGGCATGGTGGCTCACGCCTGTAATCCCAGCACTTTGGGAGGCCGA
>NW_012113697.1:140011-143777 GCF_000951035.1 Colobus angolensis palliatus | reverse complement strand
TACCGTGGGTCATGATGTGGGCAGTGGAGCCCCTGGCCTCCCAAAATGCTGGGATTACAGGTGTGAGCCACTGCGTCTGGCCCTACAGAGTGCAATACTCTTGAGGAGAAAAAGGTACTTCACCTCCACTGCTGTTAGAAGGCCCTGAGCCCATAACTCATGCTAAGTCAGAATGCAGCCTTCCTCCACCAACCCCATGATACCGTGGGTCATGATGTGGGCAGTGGAGCCCCTACCCTCCACGGACTCTGAATGCCCCATTTTGGGGCCCTCCCCTTTAGAGCTTCAGGACTGCCCTTCTTGACGGCCATACTCAGTTGCTCTAGGATGACCTGAGGAGCTAGGTAGGGGGAGCCCAGCCATCTCCTCCCCAGTGCCCTTTCCCCCAAGGCAGCCCACTGCCCACTCACCTTTACCAACTGGGCCATGACAATGTGCCACACTTTCACCACCCCTCGCTCACAGCTGCTCACAATGTAGGTATCATTGATCCTGGTGGCCAAGATGGGGTCTTTGTGTCTAAACGTCTTCAGGCACTTCCCTGTGTCTACATCCCATACTGAACAGGAGGGAGAGAGAGGAAGAGATAGGAGTGGGGAAAAAGGGGGAAGAGGAAAGTTGACAGTGGAGTTCTGCTCCCCATCACAGAAGCAAAGACTCATCGAGCCCATCAAGTCAGACTCTAGAAGGACTTCCCCTGGCCTAGCACCTCCGCAGGACAGGCTCACCAACAGCCCATGTACCCACAGCACAGAGTGCCCTGAATACAGGTGGTTGGGGGAGTCCGCAATCCGGAAGACCTTGGCTGTGGCCCTGGAACTTAGCCTTGAGGCCCAAGTGCTAGACAGCTCATCTCCAATCAGCTGATTCATCAAGCCTGAAGCATGCTTGCTATCAAGTAGATTTCATAAAAATCACGGCATACAGCTTGAGTAGGAGCAGGTAAAATTTAAAAAAAAAAAAAAAATCACGGCATACATGTAGTGTTGTCATTTTTCCCAGATGCTGTCTTCCTGACCCACACCTTCTATCCCCAAAATAAAAGAAGGTCGTCTACCCTCACTTACATTTTTAAATACTTCTGAATCTGACTTTTGGATTTTACAGAGAAATGGTCACGGCTAGGGGTGGGTTTACTGCTGCTTCAACACAGACTGTGTTACAGCAACTGCCTGGCATCTTGTAGTGGGGATGAGAGTGGGTGCGTGGGTGGCAGAACAGGGTTTCCTAAAAGAAAGAAGTTGATGCCGGGCCCAGTGACTCACGCCTGTAATCCCAGCACTTTGGGAGGCCAAGACGGGTGGATCACAAGGTCAGGAAATCGAGACCAGCCTAGCCAACAGGGTGAAACCCTGTATCTACTAAAAAAAAACAAAAATTAGCTGAGTATGGTGGCGCGCACCTGTAGTCCCAGCTACTCGGGAGGCTAAGGCAGGAGAATCGCTTGAACCTGGGAGGTGGAGGTTGCGGTAAGCCGAGATCGTGCCACTGCACTCCAGCCTGGCCACAGAGCAAGACTCCGTCTCAAAAAAAAAAAGAAAAAGAAGTTAAAAGTGAACTCTGTGAATTCAGGAATGAAAACATTAAAGTCTCCTTCAAAGGTGCTTCCCAAAAGCACCTTCTTCCTCAGGCAACAGGACAAGTGGCCTGAGAGAAAATACAGCAACAACCAGAGTTGATACTTACATGGCGTTAACAGTAAGCCGGCGACCACTCAAGGTGTGTGACATGCATGAGCTCATCTTCACAAGAAAAGTACTATTATTATTCCCCACTACACAGATGAGGAAACTGAGGCATAGAGAAGTTAGGTTGCCTGCTCAAGTCATGTAGGTGGTGAGTGGCAGAGCCGGGATTTGAACCTAGGGAGTCTGGATCCAGAGGCCGTGTGCTTAACCATTTATGCTAGGTTAGCCCTAACTATGTAAGTATGCTTTCCTTCGCTTATATTTTATGTATATATCTTGGCCCATTTGTAAAATTACAAATGGGGCTCTCGTGAGGATTAAATAATGTATGTTAAGCATCTGTCACAAAATTGGTACTCAGTAAATGGCAGCTGTTGTTGTTCATGGATTTATTATATTCCCCACTATATATTTATGTATCTGCTTCCATTAGGAGACTATGAGCCCTTTGAAGAAATAAAAAGTTGTATCTAAAGGGCTGTATCCTATTCCTTTTTTTTTTCTCCTCAGCACCTAGCTCAGTGTGTAGCTTGTTGCAGGTATTCTACAGATAGTTGTTGAATGGATGGATTGATGGATGGATGGATGGATGGAAGGAAGGAAGGAAGGAAGGAAGAGAATAAATGACTGCCGGCCTATAGAAATGAACAAAACAAAGCATTTTGGTAACCCATGAGTTGCAGGAAACTTCTTAGAAAATTTAAGGCACTTCTTTCTCACCTTTTACCTGGCAATCTCTTCCTCCTGACACGAGCCTGTCCTTACACAAATCCATGCAAGTGATAGTCCCCTGGTGACCACTGAAGATTCGTGTGCAAGCCCCACTTTTCAGATCCCAGTATCTGCAGGAATCAGGCCAAAAGAATGTTTGTGAGAGTTCCTGAGGGCTCAGAGGATCATACTGCATAGAATCCCTGTAGATAAGTAGGTAGTTGGGAGGCAACAGAGCCTCGTGGTTCAGCTTAGAGTCAGGGGCCTGGATTTGAATCCCAGCTGCAGCACCTATTTGGTGTAACTTTGAGGAAGTTAATTTCTGTGTAAGTTTCCTTTCCTCACTGATAAAATGGAAATAATAATGAGTAGTTACATCATAGGGTTTTTGTGAAGAATTAAATGGACTAATACAGTGTCAACCCTGGGTAACTTCTACCCCCAGGGGCCATTTGGAAATAGCTGGAGATATTTTTGGTGGTCACAATCAGGGAAGGAAGAGACACTGGTATCTAGTGCATCGAATCCAGAGATGCTGCTAAACATTCTACATTGCACAGGGCAGGCCCCACAGCAAAGAATTTCCCAGCCCCAGATGGCAATAGCGCCAAGGTTGAGAAACCCTGCACCAGTGGAGGTAACACTGGAATAGTGACTAACATGTACAAAATGCTTGATCAATGTCAGGTGGTTTTCAGGTAGAAGCGTCCTGAATGACCACCAGCCTTATAATCCATGGCACTGATTCAGTGGTACAGCAGATCTTCAAACAAGAGCAACAGAATCCTTTACCAGTCACTTAGATCCAAAATATTTATGTACATATAGAGCATATCTAAGAGATAGATGGGAGCAAAGATGAATCATCCTGTTTTTTGTTAAGAACAGGTGCCCAAGGTCTCTCAACTGTACTTCCGCTTCAGCTAGGCTGCTTTTGAGACAGGACAAAGCAGGATGCTGAGATAATGGTTCTGGAGCAGGCTTCCTGAAGTCCATTCCCAGGGCCATCACTTACCAGCTGTGTGATCCTGGGCAAGTTACTGAACCACCACGTACCTCAGTTTCTTCATCTGTAAACTGAGGACAATAATTGTACTTATAGCCACGCCGGGGGGCTCACGCCTGTAATCCCAGCACTTTGAGAGGCCAAGGCGAACAGATCACGAGGTCAGGAGATTGAGACCATCCTGGCTAACATGGAGAAACCCCGTCTCTACTAAAAATACAAAACATTAGCCTGGCGGTGGCAGGCGCCTGTAGTCCCACCCAGGAGAATGGCGTGAATCTGGGAGGCGGAGCTTGCAGTGAGCCGAGATAGCACCACTGCACTCCAGCCTGGGCGACAGAGCGAGACTCCGTCTAAAAAA
>NW_012113697.1:134810-139091 GCF_000951035.1 Colobus angolensis palliatus | reverse complement strand
AAAGAAAGCATGTTTTGAATTTCTGTTTCTAGCAGTATGGTGGTTTATGTCTTCAGGTTGGTTTTCTAAATTTATGCAAGAAAAGGTATTTGATAAATACTTTTAGAAAAATAGGAATAGAAGGAACTTTCTGGATTTAGTAAAAGATATAAGCCAAAATCATAACAGTAAATATTATGCTCAGTGGAGAAATTGTAGATGTATTCCCTTCCAGAAGGGGAACAAGATGAAGATGCCCACTCTCACTGCTACTGCCTGCCACAGCACTGGAAGGCCTAGGCAAAGTTAGAAGGAAAGAAAAACAAAAGGTGGTATAGGCATTAGAAAAGAAGATAATATATTGTTGACCAGGCACGGTGGCTCATGCCTGTAATTCCAGCACTTTGGTAGGCCGAGGTGGGCAGATCACGAGGTCAGGAGATCGAGACCATCCTGGCCAACATAGTGAAACCCCATCTCTACTGAAATACAGAAAAAAAAATTAGCCAAGCATGGTGGCATGTGCCTGTAGTCCCAGCTACTTGGGAGGCTGAGGCAGGAGAATTGTTTGAATCAGGGAGTCGGAGGCTGCAGTGAGCCGAGATCGTGCCACAGCACTCCAGTCTGGTAACAGAGTGAGACTTTATCTCAAAAAACAAACAACAACAACAACAAAATATATATATATAGTCATTTGCAGTTGATAAGATTGTCTACACAGAAAAACCAATTATTAAACATACATGCTTTTAGAACTAATAAGAGAGTTTGGCAAGGATGCCAGACACAAGATCAATTTACAAAAATCAATTGCATTTCTCTATGCCAGCAATAACTAATTTGAAAATATAAGCAAAATTAAGATACTATTCACAACAGTAACAAAATTATAACGTTTACAGGCATTAAGTAAAAATACACAGGACTTTTATGAAAAAAATTTTAAGGCTCTAAGAAAGAACACAGATTATTTAATTGAGTGTGTTTACCAAACTAATCTATAAATTCAATGCAATCCCAATAAAAAGTCTAGTTAGCTTTTATTGAAAGTTGATAAACTTACTCCAAAAACTCAAAACGTATATACTATAGCTGTTACACAAAAAATAAAAGTGAGGCCAGGCACGGTGGCTCACACCTGTAATCCCAGCACTCTGGGAGGCCAAGGCAGGCGAATCACGAGGTCAGGAGATTGAGCCCATCCTGGCTAGCACGGTGAAACCCTGTCTCTACTAAAAATACAAAAAATCAGCTGGGCGTGGTGGTGGGTGCCTGTAGTCGCAGCTACTCGGGAGGCTGAGGCAGGAGAATGGGGTGAACCCAGGAGGCAGAGCTTGCAGTGAGCCGAGATGGCACCACTGCACTCCAGCCTGGGCGACAGAGCTAGACTCTGTCTCAAAAAAAAAAAAAAAAAAAAGAGAGAAAAGTGAAAAGTAGAATTTCCCTCCCCATCACATTTTAAAACATTCTCTAAATGCATACCTAAAAATAATACAAACAATTTTCAAGAAGGGGGATTTTGACTAAAAACAGAAAAACAGAAAATGGACTAGATCAGAGAGCTCAGGGACATTCTCATGCACATACGGGAAATTTCCATGTGATAAAGATAGCACCACAAATCAGTGGAGGAAGTGGCAGGTTATATAGTAGTTGCTGTGAGGCAGAGACTGCTGATTTTATTTAAATATGAATAAATGAAATAGAAACCCTACCTAAGGCCACATATAAGGTTGAATTGCAAATAGATTAAAAAACTGAATGCAAAAGATAAAACTTCAATGTTGATAGAAGAAAATATTAGAAAATATCTCTGTGACCTGGAAGAGGGAAGAATCACAAAAATGAGGGGGAAAAAACCCTGATAAACTGATGTTTTATTACATTCATATCGATTTTTTTTTTTTTGAGACCGAGTTTTGCTCTTGTTGCCCAGGTTGGAGTGCAGTGGCACCTCCTGGGTTCAAGTGATTCTCCTGCCTCAGCCTTCCTGAGTAGCTGGGATTACAAACATGTGCCACCACGCCCGGCTAATTTTGTATTTTTAGTAGAGATGGGGTTTCTCCATGTTGGTCAGGCTGGTCTCAAACTCCCGACCTCAGATGATCCACCCGCCTGGGCCTCCCAAAGTGCTGGGATTACAGGCATGAGCCATCACGCCTGGGCCTTACTGAGAATTTTTGTTCAACAAAACTCATGTAGATACTGTGAACAAAGTTAATAGATAGTCCTGGTGAGAAGGAATTCTCTGGCAGACGGCCTTTGGGCTTCATCTGCACTGTTGGCTCTCCTGGGTCTCCAGCCCCCAGATTTTGGACTTGCCGGCCGCCTTTATCACACAAGTCAATACTTTATAGCAAATCTCCTATGTATATACACATTCTATTGGTTCTGTTTCTCTGGAGATCCTAATACACATATGAAAAGGTGCTCAACTTCATTAATAATCAGGAAAGTTAAAATTTAAACTCCAATAAAACACAGTGGGTTTTATTTAATACCCATCAGATTGACAAAACTGTTACATTGATAATATTAAGTGTTTGTGAGAATACATAAGAAGAGATATTCTCATATGCTGCCAATGGGGATGTAAATTAATACAACCACATTGGAAAGCGGTTTAGTACTCCTTCCTAGAAATTCCCATGCTAAGAATATACCTTTAAAACACTCGTGCACATGGGCATCAGGGGACACATCCAAGACCCGTCTCTGGCAGCATTCTTTGAAATAATGAAAAACTAGAAACAAGAGTCGGGCACCGTGGCTCACGCCTGTAATCCCAGCACTTTGAGAGGCCGAGGCGGGTGGATCACGAGGTCAGGGGATCGAGACCATCCTGGCTAACACGGTGAAACCCCGTCTCTACTAAAAAATACAAAAAAATTAGCTGTGCGTGGTGGCAGGCGCCTGTAGTCCCAGCTACTTGGGAGGCTGAGGCAGGAGAATGGCGTGAACCCGGGAGGCGGAGCTTGCAGTGAGCCGAGATCGCACCACTGCACTCCAGCCTGGGCCACCAGGGCGAGATTCTGTCTCAAAAAACAAACAAACAAACAAAAAACTAGAAAGAATGCAAATGTCCACCAACAGAAAAACAAACACGAGTTATGATACAATCATCCAATGTAATACTGTACCTCAGTGAAATAAGTTAATTACTGCCACCTACATCATATAGGTGAATCTCAAAAACGTAGTTCCATGTAAGAATGAAGTACCAACAAATTTTAAAAATATGATTCCTTTTATGTTGAGTTCAAAAACAGGCAAAAGTAATTAATACTCTTGGAGATATATAAGAAGGAAGCAAAAATGATAAAGAAATGCAAGGGAATAATTAGTATAAAATTAGGATAACATTACCTCTGGTTGGCAGGAAGAAGCAAGAAGAGAAAGGCACAGTGGGAGGGTTAGGAAATGGTGATATCTAATGGATGCATGAATGTTTGTTATACTATTTAAAAATATACATACATATGTGTTTTTAAAACACTATTTTGCCTCTATAGTCTGTCTCATACCCATAAAAAGCCATGTTCCCTGAAAGAATCCGTAAGAACAAAGGTAAATAATTATTTCTTCATCTAAGAATGCTAATAAAGAAAATTTTTCTGACTTGCACTCATCAATTAGAAAATATATCTGATAACTGTTATAAATCTATCTCATTCAAATTTTAAGCAATATATACATTCCTGACTTTTTCCTTGCCAAAATAATAAGCTGAAGCTATTCCAGAAGTCAGTATCTTCTAGGATAACTGTTAAGTATAAAAAGAAAAAAGCATGCATACTTCTTCCATGAGCTGCCTCTAGGCCTTAGGTGGGATGGGGATCATGATACCTTTGGACTCCTCACCTGATACTTAAGTCATAACTTCCACTTAGGAGAAAATTTTCCTCCTCACACAGCAAGAGGGCCCGGACACTCCCAGCATGGCCTCGGAATTCAACGGGTATCACTTTTACTTGTATGATGTCCAGAAGATGGATCTTTCGATTAGATGACACAGCTATCAGATCTCCCCCGGAATAGTGGATGACTCTTTTTTGATCCCACCTGAGTGCCAGGGGAAAAGGATTATCCATGAAAGAAGAGTCTGTGTCCTTCCTGGGACTGACTTAGCCCCCTGACTTTCGCCTACAGCAGTGGTATAAAGGAAAAATCAGGGCCTTTCAACAAGGGAGGCAGCAGAAGGCAAGGTCGAGAATTAACAGGCCCTGAGGGATCCCCACTCTCATACATGATAAAAATCCATTTCCGTCAAATTTAAAAACTAAAGACAAAAGGCAATTTTTA